>NC_056746.1:1382227011-1382302011 GCF_019279795.1 Protopterus annectens | reverse complement strand
AAATATTTTATTTATAATGTTTTTGCAGAGGGACAAGCCTCCCTGCACCCTGAGATTCGAGATTTCAGTATTTCGAGCTTCTGAACAGAACCCATATATATATATATATATATATATACATACATACACATAGATACACACATACTCACAGATATATGTATAGCTACATATAGATGTATTTCTATCCATATAATTACGTGTGTGTAAGTATATATAAATATATGTATGATATAGACGATTATGACTGAGTCTCCAGTCATAATGAACTTATTATGTCTTTGAGACATGGATGTCAAGGAATTCCCTTCAAGAGCAGAGTGAAGTGAAGCTTGGGAGATGAAACTTGGCATCTATGTCGAGAACACATAATAAAGGGTTATGGTTGCAGATCTGATCATAATTCTTTTTAGTGCATGGAGCTTTATGAGCTCCATGTACGATTAGTTACAGAAAAAAAAAACGCTAATTGTTTTGGTAGCTTTCATTGCCATAAATCACTTAGTGAGCACTGTCAGAATGGCAGTTACAAAGTATCTTATGTACACAAAGTCAGGGACACATTTCTCTCACAGACAGCAGGCAGAAACAAATGTATTTTTTATTCTACTACTGTTGTTTGCTACCCAGTGCTGGCACTTTCAACTGCTTAGCATGATAACTGACCTTAACAAGTGAAGCAGGGGGTGCTTGACATTTGTTAAGATTGTGTCTCACACTATAGAAGCACTTAACTGATTTGTCTTCTTACAGACATCAGAGCATAGCCACCACATTCCATGGTTTATATATGTTATGCTTAGTGGCCAAATTGTAACAAAACTCTCACTCAACAATCCCTGTTTTGCATATCATAAAGAGAGCAAAACAAGAGAGAACCAGATGCACTCTTTACCGATATTTTCTAATCCGTTAAACACTATACTTTTATACCTCTTCATTTTTTTGCTTATTTGTCTGTGTTTGTGTTTTGTTTAGAAATTTGTAACTGTGCAAACCCACTGGATCCAAATGTACCTTTTCAGAGGTGACCCAGGAGCAATGTCTGTTCAGGTGTGTAGCTCATAATCATACAGCAGGTAAACAGCGAAGGAAAGAATCGATCTATGTACCCTTCGCTACAGGAAGCAGCTCTTTAAAGTCCCAGAGCTGTAATTCTCTGTGCCAACTGCAAGGCAACTTGTTTAAAGTTTTGAAAGTGTGTTTGGCCCACAACACACAAGACGACATGATAATTTTGATAGAACGCAGATCTTGCTGTTGGTAAGCTGGAGAAGTAAATACAGAATCATTCAAAAATGTAAGACAGAAGATAATGTTCTTTATCGGTGGTTTCTGACCTTTTTGACTGACACAGTATGAGGATTTTTAGTAGTTTCTACCAGTGTGTCCTTCACTAGAGAGTGAAGTGCACTGATTCACATCACATGACCGATGCTAATCAATCACAAAACAGTGATGCTCAATGGAGTGCGTCACATGACACTTTGTGAAGGTCAAAAGATTGTATGACTAGAAATGGGCATGGGATTATTGTTAACAACAGCTGATTTAGTTGATTGTCCCCTAGCAGCATGGACTTCTGTCTCCATGACTGTGTAATGCAGATTGTCGGGTGATGATGGTCTCTGTGTTTATTGTACCATTTGGTACACGGGCTACTCTATAGCTGTGAACTACTTATCTGTCACTGTCCTACATTAGGACAATGTAGGAGGTCACTTCTTATATTATCCATACAGTCTGTAATCAAAGCTCATATTAGTTAATCCTGTGAAAGCATAACGTAAAGATGAAATGTCACTTAGGGGGTGAGAGTACCTGAAGACATGTTTAGATTCTAAATATAAATATGCTACTGTACTCGGGTGACATGGAATTTAACTGATTGCTCTCCATTAAGAAGGGTGGCATATCATCTGAGGGGCTCCCTGTATGAGTGCTCCCATGAGAAAAAGTTTTCTATTTATAGCTCACATGAGACTATCAGATCTAGACTGTACAAAGTAAGGATATATATGGACAATGGCAAGTGTTCTTAACTTCTAATCAGATACTGTCCTTGTGAGGATATATGAAGGCTGCAGCCTAGCTAGATAGGAAGTTTGTAGATAATTCTGTCATTTGTAAATATTAAGGTAAGTCACATGCTTGTTCTCTTAAATGTAAGAAAATGATGGTAAATGTTGAACTTCAAAAATGAAACCACATTGCACTCTGCTGGAGGAAAGCTGATAAGTCAAGCATCATATAATTGATTGATCTCAAAACTTGGAGTCGATATGTCTGAATGAAGGAATTCTTCCTTTTGTTTTGAGACCAAAGTTAATGGCTAGAATTTACATGTATAATGTCTTTTATTGCTCTGGCTTCCTGACCAGATACAAGATCAAAAGGGCTGTTACACTCTGAGTTTCTGTTAGTCTGGGAAACAGAGAATAATGATGTATCTGAAATGAGTCAGTGGTACTGTGTTATCAATTTAAGGAGAGAGAGAGAGAGAGAGAGAGAGAGAGAGAGAGAGAGAATCAGTGCATTTTTAATTTGTTTTCAGAACTGACAACATCACCAACACTGCCTTGCTCTATATATAAGTTTATTTTAGAACTATGTTTGCTGTTAGATATAGATAGGAAATAGGAAGTCTAGTCTAGCTGTTTTCTGTATTGATGTCAGAACTTTTCTACTGTATTATTTTAAGCATTTCTCTGTGATCTCTGAACTCTTGACTAGCACTGTGTAGTCAGAATTATTGTCTTGTGCCCTTATTTATTATTAAATATTTTTAAACATTTCAACTGTGGCTGTTTTTGTAGAGATAATTTAAGCTATAGGGTACATTGCATGTATATAGTGGTACTATCACCCCAAATAAGCCTTGCTCTTCATCACACTTAACATTTGGATAATAATATTGCACAGTAATAATTGGACACCCTTTGATAAAGGCCTTATTAGTAGCTGATGTTAGTGGTTGGTGGCAAGTGGTACTACTGTACAGTCTGGGCAGAAGGGGAAAAACCTGTGCCAGCCTTCACCAGGAGTATACGTGTGTTTGTATATAACTCATATCTCAAAGTGTATGTGTTTCAGCTACTTGGGCAGGGGCACGAAGCACTGGTTGGACAGAGAGGGTGCTGGAGGTTTTAGCTTGACCACTAGGCTGAGATCTGGACCCTATAGCTGTGCCAGTGTGGAGTCTTATTGGGGATCTGGAGAGAAAGGGAGAAACCAGCCCCAGACTGACTATGATCTCTGTGGGCTCTTAAGGGAAATTGCACTTTACTGTGTGTGTATTTGTTATCCTTCTCAATGTGGATGCCCCTCACTGATGTTACTGGTGAGGATTGAGGCTCCTTGATTGCTGGACCAGTACATGGGCATCACATATTAATTGGTGGCAGTGGTGGGTTATCCACACCACATATTAATTGGTTGGCAATTGGCTTGTAGTGGTGTGGATAATGAATTCCTGTAGCTTGTGTACAGTGATCACTGAGGATATTTTTGTACTCTAAATCAGCCATGCAGTGAATATTCAGAGTTCAGATCACAATTGTTTTATTTCTTTTGTGAGCTTAGTTAGTGAAAGCAGGCAGGCATGTCAGCAAAGGAGTATGGAAAGCTGACAAGGAGCCAGTTGGCTGAGATGTGCCAGGCTAAAGGACTGGTGCAGGGAAACCTGACTAAGGCAGACATGATTGCAGCTTTGGTCACAGCTGCATCAGAAAACAGCAACCAGGAGGACGATCAGACTGGCCGTGGAGATGTACAACACTCAGGGAATGGACAGCTAAACCTTTGTACAAAGGACTTAAAAATCCATCTGGAGCTAAAGAGACTTGAGTTGGAGGCCAAGCATTTGGAAATGGAAGCTGTGGAAAAGGAGCGGCAGAGTAGGCATGAAAAGGAGATGCTGACTCTTCGCCAGAGTCATGGAGGTAAGGGGGAAGGGAGTAACTGGACCCCAGAAGCACAAAAGCACAGTAAATTTCTTTTGCAGTTTACAGAGGGGGATAATTTTGATAGTTTCATTCATATGTTTGAGAGGGTATGTAAACAGTATGATGTTGACCAAAGGCTCTGGGTACGGTTCTTGAGCCCTTTACTCCATGGTAAAACTGTAACTATTTTGTCCTAAATGTCTGACGTTGACTGTTTTGATTATACTGCTGTTAAGAATTGCTTGTTAGAATTTTTTAAGCTAACACCCGTAACTTATAGGAAAAAGTTTTGTGAGCATAGACGCAAGGCACATGAAAGTGTGTGTGAATATGTTGCTGAACTAAGCACTTATTTTCATAGGTGGGTGAGTGGATGTCAGGTCAAGACTTTTGAAGGGCTGGCAGACCAGGGCATGAGGATCTAGTTAGCTGATAGACAATGTGCTATTGGTGAAGAAGGGAGACCTATACCTAGCAAGCAGGGCATCCCTGCACAGGAAAGGGACCCCACAGTACTTGCTCATAGGTCTAAAAGAACCCATGGTGGGCAGCCCAGACTGCTCCAACAGAATCTGCCAGTAGCAGAGGAAGCCACTAGTCCAGGTACATGTCCAGGACCTAGAGTTAAATGTTTTGAATGCAACCAGTGGGGCCATGTGGTATACAGATGTCCACTGAGGCAAGGCGAGGGAGCCAGAAAGTGGGAAAGACAAAATGCCAATAGTAGGTTGCCTTGAGACAACAGGGGTACCAAACTACCATCCTGCAGATGTCCTGATAGGGAAGGATTTTATCACCTAAACATAGTACCCCACCCAAAAATCATTCCCACTTTCAATAATATGGAAATCCCATTAGTGTCACTATTTTTCAACAAACATAAACAAATATCTATTGTCACCATCTATATTCCTCCAGGTTCCAATATCCCAACATTGGAAGACTTCCTATCATGATCTTACCACTACATCTTAAATGAAACCATCATCCTCAGTGACACTAATATAAATCGGCTTAAACTAACACAAAGCAACTCCACAAACTTCATCAATATGTTCAAATTTACACAAATTATACAAACCCCAACACACACAACAATCACCCTGAATCCACCCAAGACTGGATATTAGTATCCCACCCACAGTACTACTCCAATCCCAGTATCCTAAGTGACCACTTACCAGCCCTGATACACAGACTATCACCCTCCACTCCAAGCATTCATTCATACAAATATACCAGAAATCTAGCCAATTTTAGCCAGTCTCACTTTTGCAACCTATTACAAACACTAAACTGGAACCCATTGAAAGATCTTCCCTTAGATGAAGCAGTACATTATTTCAATACTGTCTTCCTAGATACCCTTAATTCCATAACCCCATAAGAAAATAGACAGTTAAACTTAACCAAGCTCCTTGGCTATCTAAATCAACCAAACAACTACTGATTAATAGAGACTGAGCATGGCACAAATGGAGAAAAGATAAGACCCCACCCAACGAAACCGCCTTCAAAATACTTAGAAACAAAGCAAAACAGGCCATTAATCAGGACAAAAATACTTACTTCTCCCAACAAATAAACACCCACAGTAATAATCCCAGACTTTTCTGGAAATCTGTGAACTCATTACTAAATCCTGGCAGCACCCAAAACCCATCTCCATTTCCAGACAAAAGCCCAGTTGAAATCAGTGAAATATTTAATAAAATCTTTATTGATATTATCCTTACATTAGTAAATGCAGGCAATACCCCAACCCCCATTAACCCATCCATCATACCTCAAGGCAATATCAGCTCCATACCATCTTTTAACTTCCAACCTGTAGCAACCTCTCAAATACAAACATTACTTGGCAAATTTAAACAAAGCTCCTTATCCGCTAATAATCTCCCTCCAGAATACCTCAAAATTAGTGCTAAGGCAATATGTTTCCCAGTAAGTATCCTTATAAACCGATCACTTGCAGAACACACAGTCCCCCAGCTCTGGAAAAAATCAATAATCACCCCACTTCATAAAGATGGAAACCCTCATGACCCATCTAATTTTAGACCCATTTCCATGCTGTCCCCTCTATCTAAAATAATGGAAAAATGCACCCACAAACAACTGGTTGAATATCTAACCAGCAACAACCTACTACCCCCTTCACAACATGGTTTTCAACCATCCCACAGTACCATTACTGCCCTAGTCTCCTTCACAAATTACATCTATAACACCCTTGATAGTAACCTACTTACATCAGTCCTGTTATTGGGTCTCTCAAAAGCATTCGACACAGTCTCCCACATCAAACTTATCCAGCAACTCCACTCACTAGGATGCTCTGATGCCAGCTTAACCTGGTTCACTAGTTACTTGGAAAACTGACAGCAATCTGTAAAATGGCTGAATAACCTCTCTAGCTTTCTTCAAAATAACATAGGAGTGCCCCAGGGGTCAGTCTTGGGACCCCTACTATTCAACATTTTTATAAATGACCTAAATAAAGTTCCCACTGATTGTACTACCATACAATATGCAGACGATTCAACCATAATCTGTACTTCCAATAACTTCTTTGACCTCCAAAAGTTAACACAAAAGGCCTTTAAATCCATAGAACTCTGGCTAAACCAATCATAGCTATTACTTAACCCTAATAAATCTAAACTACTCATTTTTGTATCTAAACCTGTTCCCACAGACTATACTATATTCTCCATAAACAAAACCCCAATAGAGTTAGTAAATCAGGCCAAACTGCTAGGAATTACTATTGACAGCAAACTTAGCTTTCAAATTAGGCAAACTTTACAGAAACAAACAATACTTAGACAAACCCATCCGAATAAAACTTTCAAAAAATCTTCTCCTTCCAACCTTACTATATGGGTTTCCTATCTTCACCAATCTCCACAACTCTTTGCAACACAAACTGCAGTCCTGTTATCATAAGACTGCAAAATTCGCATCAGCCCAACCAAATCGCACCCACCATTGCCAGGCCACTAAAGAACTAAACTGGCTAGAATTTGGACATTACCTACATTACACACAACTTACCTTTGCCCATAAACTTGTTTATAAACCCGAGTGTTGCCCTTCCCTGAAAAATATCATTGAACTTTACGTCCCATCCAAAAATCTACGCTCTAACAAACACCTACGTAAAGTATCAAAACCTAGTAAAAGAACAGTTAGCCACCTTTATTCCCATTCCATAACTAGGCTGTGGAACGCCGTTCCATCATCAGTTATAGAATTAGACAAAATAATCTCCTCTAAAATAAAACTAAAACAACATCTCACCGATAACCCCAGCTGCACATGCAACACATATCCAGAGCCTCCTTAATCTAGCAAAACTGTTTCACATAGCAAATATACTTATGTATATGTTATACTGTTATACCATACGAGTTATCCCTAATCTTTAGTATCCTAGTCCACACATCAATACAACCATCTTAACACATTTTCTCTTCTCTGTCAATTTCTACTTTTAATACTACCATTAAATGGGTCCCCTTCACATTGCCGACACTTCAAAATGCCGAATTTCATATGGACAAGACCATATGATCAACATTTGAAATGCCAACAACACGTAACTGGCATCTCCGTAGAGTGCAGAATGGAAAGATTTTCATTCCTGCACTGTAGTGCGATCTCAGAGTTGGTATATTTAAGTTACAGGGGGTGTGGGGGGAGGAGACCCCCACGGGGGGGTACAGGGGGGACCTGCCCCCTTGCTAGCAGTGTTTAGGTAAGTGTTTTTTGTTTTTTACTTTTCTATTTCATATGTTTGACATTTCAAATGTCGATCATATGGTCTCAGCCAAATGAAATTCGACATTTTGAAGTGTCGAACATATGAAGTAGATCCCATTAAATATATGCCACCTATAATTTACTTATTCCCACTACCTAGCTATAAGATTCTAACTATATCTGTCTTACCTTTAAGTTTATCTCTCTAATTCTATCTTTCCCTTTTCCTACTCCCCCTCCAAAATAAAATTGAGGTATATTGTTAAATATTTCTAACTGTATAATTTTCCTATATGCTAATGTTTCATTGTTACTGTATTTGCCTTTTTGCAACATATTTGCTGTTTAGATAGTTTTCTGTATCATCTCACTTGCTTTATAATTATAATTTTGTTTCCTTACAGAATTATTTTCATGTAACTTGGAGCTTTTCTCCATGGGCCTCCACTGAAAATGGGTCTCAAGCCCAGTGGACTTTCCCGGTCAACGAATGTCAATAAATAATAATAAATAATGAGTTAGTACTGTGTGTTAATGCAGTTACATGGAGTCAGGCTTCGAGACATGCATGTGGGTCTGGTAGCCTGGGGGAGACCCAGTCAGACTGCATACTTGCAGCCAGAACTGGTGAGGTGGTTACTTCAGGAAGGAAGCTGCACTGTAGCAGTGAGACTGAAGGTAAGCCATAGCTGCTTGCGGGTACTGATGTCCCCGTGGACAGAGTGACTGCAAAGGTAGAGGTGAGTAGTAGTACCAAGTCTGACAGTGAGGCACACTGTCAGAGGATGCCAGACTTCGTGTGGAAGGGGAGCTGGGAAGGGTTACAAAGAGAGACTTGAGACAGGCTGAGCTCTCAGACCCTACATTGTAATGCCTAAGGCAGGTAGCTAGTGAGGCACCTGATTCTCAAGCGAAGGGGGAATCTGTATACTGGGACAAAGGGTTACTGTATAGAGAGTGGACCCCTGAGGGAGGGCTAGAAGGTGAGAGAATACAGCAGTTGGTAGTGACTAGAGCCTACCATCTGGCACTTCTAGCCATAGCCCATGATATTCCCTTAGCTGGTCATCTGCACATAAAATGTACAAAGAGACATATTATGCAGAACTTCTATTGACCTGGAATTTCCAGAGATGTAACAGGGCACTTCAGGACCTGTGAGCAGTACCAAAATGTAGGCAAGGCAGGAAACAAGGTGAGAGCGCCTTTGATGCCTTTGCCTGTGACTGAGGAGCGATTTTAGAGGGTAGCAATGGATATTGTGAGGCCTCTGAGTATCCCAGGTTCCACAGGGAAAAAGTATATCCTAATGGTAGTAGATTATGCTACAAGATACCCTGAGGCAGTGGCTTTGTTCACTATTGAGGCAGAAAAAGTGGCAAATGCTTTGTTACAGATTTTCAGCAGGATAGGTTTCCCAAAAGAAATACTGACTGACAAAGGTGCCAATTTCATGTCAGACCTGCTGGCTTGTCTTTGGAAGTACTGTGGGGTGAAGTAACTGAAGACCACCCCCTACCATCCCCAGACTAATGGTCTTGTTAAGAGGTTAAACTCTACACTCAGGTCCATGCTATGGGCATTTACAGACCAGTTTAAGAGGGAGTGGGACAAATATTTGCCCCATCTGTTGTTTGCTTACAGAGAGGTTCCCCAGGAATCCACAGGTTTTTCACCCTTTGAGTTGTTGTACAGGCATAGGGTGAGGGTACCTCTAGATTTAATTCGTGATGACTGGGAAAGTGAGTGTGAGCCTCATAAGGAGTCTGTTGTGGCATAAGTCCTAAACTTCAGGACAAGGCTCAGGGAACTCATGGGTTTGGCCCCGGAGAACCTGGTAGAAGCCCAACAACAGGAAAAATGTATGGTATGAAAGAACTGCTCGAGTTAGAGAGTATGCTGTAGGGCAGCAGGTAATGGTTCTCATTCCTGTCAGACACAACAAGCTACAAGTAGCTTGGGAGGGACCCTACAAGGTGGTAAGAAAGGTAAGTGATGTTAACTACATGGTAGAACTGCTAGGAAAGAGGCAGGGGCACAAATTGTACCATGTTAAAATGATAAAACCTTACCATGATAGGGAGGCCCTTGTGCTGATTATTTGCAGTGGCTTGCAGGAGGAGACTGAGGGAGATCTGGTGACAAATCTCCTCAGTGAAGCTCAGACTGACACCTAGGTGGAAGGGGTAACAATGTCCCAGCAGCTATCTCTTACCCAGGTTTGAGAAATCTAAGCAGTGTTACAGGCGTTTGGGGACATGTTCACTGGGAAACCAGGGTGCACTTACCTAGTGCAGCACCAGGTGGATACAGGACTACAAAGACCTATTAGGCAGGCCACTTATAGGGTGCCTGAGAGAGTCAAACAGACTCTGAGGGAGGAGATATAGCAGATGTTGGAACTAGGGGTAATTCAAGAGTCCAACAATCCCTGGGCCTCCCCAGTGGTGCTGGTGCCAAAGGAAGATGGCAGCACCAGTTTCTGTGTGGACTACAGGAAATTAAATAGTCACATAGAGTCAGATGCTTACCCCATGCCTAGGACAGATGAGTCCCTAGAGCAGCTGGGTAGGGCTAAGTATCTTACAATGATTGATCTTGCCAGGGGTTATTAGCAGGTGCCCTTGACTCCCAGTGCTAGAGAGAAGTCAGCCTTTGTTATTCCTTTTGGCTTGTATGAGTTCACAAAGATGCCCTTTGGGATGAAAAATGCCCCAGCAACTTTCCAGAGGCTGGTAGATCATATCCTAGCAGAAGCAGGAGGGTTTGCCCTTGCTTACCTGGATGATAATGCCATCTACAGCTATTCCTGCCAAGAGCACCTTCAACATGTCAGGGAGGTGCTGGGTAGACTACAGAGGGCAGGGTCATCCATTAAGCATAGCAAATGTCAGGTGGGTATGGCAGAGATCTTTTACCTGGGACATAGAGTGAGGGGTGGTAAGATCAGGCCAGAACCTGCCAAAGTAGAAGCCATTCAGGCATGGCCTGCACCTGTTACAAAAAGCGGGTGATGGCATTCTTAGGGACAGCAGGGTATTACAGAAAGATTGTCCCCAGTTATAGTACCATAGCTCCTCCCCTCACAGAACTAACAAGGAAAAACAGGCCAGATAAGGTAGTGTGGACCCCAGCATGTCAGCAGGCATTCCAGAAGCTTAAATAAGCTTTAAGAGGAGCCCCTGTGTTAGCCAGTCCAGATTACAGTAAAAAATGTGTTGTGCAGGTGGATGCTTCGAACCATGGGGTGGGGGCTATACTTATCCAGATTTCTGCAGAGGGAGAAGAGCACCCAGTGGTTTATCTCAGTTGTAGTCTCCAACCCAGGGAGAAATGCTATGTAGCTGTAGAAAAGGAATGTCTAGCCATAATGTGGGCATTGCAGAAACTTCAGCCTTATCTGTATGGAAGAAAATCCACTGTAGTGACAGATCACAATCCTCTAACATGGTTAAACAGAGCCAGCCAACAAAATGCCAAGTTGCTAAGATGGAGCCTAGGGTTGCAAACATATGATATGTCAGTGCAGCACAGCAGTGGGAGTAGCAATGCCAATGCAGATAGGCTCTCAAGACAGGGAATGGAGTAAGGTATACTCAGATAGGCCTAACCATCTCAAGCAACATTTCTCAAGGGTCACTTGAAAAACTAGCTTGAGTTCTCCGGGGGGGGGGGATAAGTGAAGATATGTGAAGGCTACCTGCCTAGCTAGATAGGATTTTGTAGATAATTCTGTCATTTGTAAATATTAAGGTAAGCCACATGCTTGTTCTTTTAAATGTAAGAAAATTATGGTAAATGTTGAACTTCAAAAATGTAACCACATTGCACTCTGCTGGAGGAAAGCTGATAAGTCAAGCATTGTATAATTGTTTGATCTCAAAACCCGGAGCCGAGATGTCTGGATGAAGGAATTCTTCCTTTTGTTTTGAGACTAGAGTTAATGGCAAGAATTTACATGTATAATGTCTTTTATTGCTCTGGCTTCTTGACCAGCTACAAGATCAAAAGGCTTGTTACACTCTGAGTTTCTGTTAGCCTGGGAAACAGAGAATAATGATATAATCTGAAATGAGTCAGTGGTACTGTGTTATCAATTTAACGACAGAGAGAGAGAGAGAGAATCAGAGCATTTTGCATTTGTTTTCAAAACTGTGTTTGCTCTTAGATATAGATAGGAAATAGGAAGTCTAGTCTAGCTGTTTTCTGTACTGATGTCAGAACTTTTTTACTGTATTATTTTAAGCTTTTCTCTGTGATCTCTGAACTCTTGACTAGCACTGTGTGGTAAGAAGTATTGTCTTGTGTTATTATTTATTATTAAATATTTTTAAACCTTTCCACTGTGGCTATGTGTAGAGATAATTTAAGCTCTAGAGTACATTGCATGCATATAGTGATACTGTCCAAGCCACCCCAAATAAGCCTTACTGTTCATCACACTTACTATTTGGATAATAATATTGCACAGTAATAATTGGACACCCTTTGATAAGGGCCTTATTAGTAGCTGATATTAGTGGTTGGTGGCAATGGTACTACCATATAGTCTGGGCAGAAGGGGCATAGCTGGTGAACCTGTGCCTGTCTTCCCCAGGAGTGTCTGTGTGTTTGTATATAACTCATATCTCAAAGTGTGTGTGTCAGCTACTTGGGCAGGGACATGAAGCACTGGTTGGACAGGGAGGGTGCTGGAGGTTTTAGCTTGACCACTAGGCTGAGATTTGTACCCTACAGCTGTGCCAGTGGGTAATCTTATTGGGGATCTGGAGAGAAAGGGAGAAACCAGCCCCAGACTGACTGTGACCTCTGTGGGCTCTTAAGGGAAATTGTATTTTACTGTGTATGTATTTGTAATCCTTCCCAGTGTGGATGCCCGTCACTGGTGTTACTGGTGAGGATTGAGGCTCCTTGATTGCTGGGCCAGTGCACGGGCATCACAGTCCTCACTAAAGTAAAATAACTTTTAAGCCTGCTTAGAATCATCTGGGACAGAGGACTCCTGTTTCTCTTCAAAAATATGATATTTGCTGACCTTTTACAGAAGGAGAAAGGAACTAGAGAGTGAACAAGTCAGAGTGATTTGGCATATAATTAATATTGAGGTTCATCAAGAAATGAGCAGTCTAAGACATGGGCCAGTAGTTCCTATTGAATGTGTCAGTATTCCTTCATGCAAGGCATCAAGTGTGGCTGTAGGAGAAAGGAATTCACCACAGTTGGTCGATTTCTTCATATGGCATTGGGTAACAGAATTAGTCCCAATAGGGTATTGGCCTCTTTTTAGTGGAGACCCTAGATGGTATTCATACTGACTAGAGACAAATTTGGCCAGAACATCGGGGAATGTCCCATACTCTCTTTTCAATAAGTGCAATGGAATCTTTTACATCCACCGGAGTTACTATCAACTCATTCAGATTTGGCCTTGTTTAATGCCTTGTTAGAAAGACACACTTAGGAATGCAGCACCCCTCCCTCACAATGCTGCAGCGCAGTGTCAGTGTGAGCACCTGTGATGGGAATAGAACTCATGGTCTTTTGATGTTCTAACATGAGTGAAGGGTGTGGTATGTGTTGAACTACACACACACCCACACACACGCACACACACACACACACACACACACACACACACACACACACACACACACACACACACACACACACACAAACATGTGCACACAAAAAAACATAGCTTTATTTGTCTCCAGTCTCACAAGATCCTTATGTACTTTTATATGTTTTGTTTGCTAACTGAATTAGTATGACTGCAACATGCAACCTTTTTACCTACATGGGTACATAAAAACATCATGGGGAAGAAGTCTTACACTCTACTAACAGGGAGCCAGGTGTTGCAGCTAACACTTCCTCTTTGCACCCTAGCACTTGGGTCAAAGACAAACTTCAGGTTACAAAAATCAGCCATAAACAGTAAACAGATTATAGTCAGAGAAGATGCAAAATACAAAACAATCCATGCTTTCAACAGAGTGATAGACCCTTGTGTCTGGAGTCCCATCTTACTGTCACTCTAAGCTATGATGAATAATGCACTCTAATGTTCTGCTAGTTTTCCTGCAATCTAAGTAAAAGTAGCAGGCTTGAGGTATTCTTTGCAACCTAAAACCATTGTATTTATGTCTGCATCAAAGATAGGTGTTCAACATCTCTCTTGGTGATTTTAACCAATAACTATTCCACAATGCCGATGCAGCATGCAAGAAACCATTCTTCCCAGTGTGACTGTATTGAGAGTAGTCATCCTTAGCAAATCCCTCTACAGTCCTTGACCTGCGCACTCCCATAACTTCTGTCTCCCTAACCATGTAGTAAGTAAAATCAAACATATTTTCATAAAGTAAATTATGAGCTATGCCAACTGAAGTCACTGCTTGGCTTCCACTGTGAGAGCGGCAAGATTTCCAGCTAGGCTGTACTGATCTGTAGCACCATATGAGGTTATAAGGTGGGCTTGTGTGTAGGTGCTGCAGAACTTATTAGTAAAAGACACATCCTGAGTTCTAATTTCTTCATTGAAGTATAATATTAGCTCCTATGACCTCCACCATACTGTGATGGCATTACTGTTGCGGAGCAGGAAGAGCTTTCATACAGTCATTGGGCTTTGATTTGAAGTATGCAAAGGTGTCATTGTGCTTACCATATATGGGCAATTTATTCCAGAGATAGGGTCAACAGTGAGCTGTAAATCAATCCCACCAGTATGTTCCTTGTTGATGTTGACAGAGATATAACTCCTCAGTTCCGGTATTTGTGAAGGTATTGGTCTTGTCGAGATGCAGGAAATCAAGAAGGGTTGGGTCCTTATTAGCATAGAATGCAAATCATAGATTTTTATGTGACAACCTATAAGATGCCGAGTATAGTGTCAGGGCTTAAAGCCTCTCCTATTAGTCAAAGGTCATTAGTCCAGTAATCCTTTCCATTACGAATCTCTGAAGCTTTTCTCACTGCTTGATGTGTCTGGATAGATATGTGTCAAAGGTGGCAGTGTACTCTTTAACTGGCCTAATTAGAGCTGCATACAGAAGTATGATAACTCCGCTTGGTCTGGACGATATATCTTTAGAGGATGATAACTTCGTTTGGTCTGGATGATATATCTTTAGATATTCAATGTGTTAAATAGAAATGCTGTTTGACAACTGGTGTAACATGGTAATTGAGGGAGTGTGAGTTATTGACATAGGTACCAAGCTCTCTGAATACCCTGTCAGTTTTTTATTGGGGTATTGCCTATACTGTGAGTTGAGGAAGAAAACCGTTTACCCATTGTGACAATACTCCATTTGTTGCATTGCATTGTAGTCCTTTCTCTGTATACCAATGGTTAATAAGGGTTATTTCTTTCTCTAATGATGTAGAATCAGAAGGTGATTTACAAATGGTACCTAACTTGCAGCCATTGGCAAATTTATTTAGCCATTGGTGTGAGTTCATGGTCTGAAGGTCAGATAAGTATATTCCAAAAAGGGGGAGCACCATTCCTGAGCCTTGAGGTGCCCCACTAGTCACCTTCTTATTTTCTGAGGAGGTACCCACTACCTTAACTATGTAGATTCCATCTTTCAGCCAGTTTGCTATTCACCTTACCATTTAAGGCTCAAAGGTTAGGGCTTGTAGTTTATTTACAACACCAGGATGAAGGCTAGTTTTAGATGATGCTAGATGATCCGCAGTTCCTGTGTGGACAGAACGACTACTACCTACTGCCTCTGTGACCTTCTCAAAGAAGTTTAGTAAAAGAAGTAGATATGATCTAATCTTGGCAAAACCAAACTGTTGGGCAATCTAGTTGAATGAGTTTTTTGATACTGTAGTTTGCTAAGTCAGATTTGAATGATTTTTTTTTTGATAATATATACAGAAGAAAATCTGCAAATGCTTCCTCATCACATGCGAAATGAGGGCTTATGATGCAACAATACCATTATAACATATATACAGTATATATATAAACATATATATATATATATATATATATATATATATATATATATAGATAGATAGATAGATATATTGATGATCTATAGATACCAATGAATGACTGAGCATGCCTAGCAAAATGTTAAACTCATTACACAGTGTCATCATTTGCAGTAAAGCACGTAAGAGATCAGGATGATATCTGTTATTATGAGTGCATGTTTGGCAGCATCAACCTGCCATATGCAAAACACACATGCACAGGAGTGCTGTACAGCTATAGCACAAATATACCATTACAAATATGGTATGTCACATTGTGCAGGTTAGGACCAGCATTACAGATAATAACTGGTAGGTACAGAAGATCTGACTACAATGTTCAACACAGACAGATATGTTGAGCTGTCACTTCAACAGTAACATGCAATGATAAAACCGTAATATGTGAAACGTCTATTACAAACAGGGACAACTAGCTTTAGATAATGTGATCTTATGAAAATCACCTGATATACATATGCAAGTACATTGTTGAAATGCTTATGCAAATGATCACAACTGTGCATTATGGGTAACACATGACATCATAACATACATTCAAAATGGAATTGAATATTTAGGTCACACCTGTGCACTGTACTACATCAAATGACAGCATGGTCTCTTGCCTAGTCCATGCTGTATGTACATATAAGATATATAAAATGTTGTTAATTCATATATGTGTCACTTAACCAAGGAATATTACACTGACATCTGTAGAACAATATTGAAAAGGAGACACTCATAGTGGTTCTAAGTTTACCCTGTTTGTGCTTGCAAATAGTGCATTGACATCACTGCAATACTGAAAATACCTTCTAGAATTCTAGAATGGCACTGAATCGAGAGAGGTGGTGACAGCTGGCACAACATCCTGACCCCACATAGAAAATGTGAAAAAGGAGGTTGATAATGACGATGATTATGATGATGTGGAATTTGAACTCACAAACACAAAAGAAGTTGGTCGACATTCTTTTACATTACCTAGAGTGCTAACCTTCTTCTGTATCACACCTCTCTCGATTCAGTGCCATTGCCCTACCTTCGTCGACATTCATGCCTGATTGCCTCATGTCTTCTTGTACACATTCCATTCACCTTTTTGCTGCACATCCTTATTCCTTCTTGCCTTTTTTCCTGTCTGTCCCAAATCTTCTTCACCATATTATCTTTGCTTTTCTGCAAATATGGCAGAACCACCATAATCTGTTCTTTTTGATCTTCTCTGCAATTAGGGATACTGTGGCTTCTGCTCTGATGTCCTCATTCCTTCATCTGACCCAGAGTGTGCATCTTACCACATAAAACCACCTATCTATATCAAACAAAGCTCCTCATTAGCACTCTTCAAGAAAAATCTTGATGATTGCATGGGAAATAGGAAATTCACCCCGGGGATCATCTTTGTGGCTCTGCTTGACAGGGGCACAGGAAAATAATTTTCTTGGGTGGCAAAAACCAGGATACCTTTTTGGCTGGGCTTGCATAGGCCCCAGGGCCGATAGCCTAGTACCTACCTATGAACCTATGAATGTATGGTCCCCCTGAAACTTCTAGCACAGATGAATATTAATGTATGTGAATATTACTCAATTAATATTTAATGCTGAGCTTACATATTTAGTTTTCAATGAAAGTTGTAAGGGAATTACAAGTATATCCATAGAAACTAAGAAAATGGTATGGAACTATATTGAAATATTGCATATAATGAAGGAATGCTCAGTCATCTACGACATAAAAGAATCATGTAGTACAACACAGAGATTACCTTACATACATTATGAGTAGCAAACATGTTTCAGTTTTTAACTAATAATAAAATGACCGTGACAGGACCTAAAATATTACTGTGGAATTCAAACCTACAAACACAAATCATGTAGGAGTGCAGTTATAGACACAAGCCAAAAGTACTACAGCATCAGTTATGTCACACTATGTGGATTAGAGCACCACATCTGCTGTATATCCAGCCTGATTTCAATGCTCAGTCATACCGAATGCATGGTGACCTACATTGATGTTACATTTTAATAACTCAGACAAGAAGTACTGCATGTGGGTACTTATTACTGAAGTACTGCATGTGGGTACCTATTACTGAAGTACTGCATGTGGGTACTTATTACTGATCACCCAAGATGATGCTTACATATTTTCTGTTACTATGATCATTGCAGGGAATTACACATCCTTCAGCATTAAGAAAGTACTTCGTGTGGTACATTTTTGAAGAATTGTGGCTTGTGGGTAATGACAAAATGTGTAGTCATCCATGACCTATGTGCTGTAGGTGTTAATGCTCTCAAAAAAGAAATGGGCATGCAGATTACTCCCTAAGTCAGTACATAACCATGCAGCATAATCGTATTATGTAAAGAAAATCAAGACGCTTTGTCCATAGCAGAATTTGAATCTATGGGCATTCCATGTCCATTTATATTGGCGCATGGCTTAACCAGTTAAACGAATGGACATCACAGTACTCCGCATGGTTGACCAGCTTTAGTTAATGACCAGCGCACTTAATGAGATGCGTCAGATACAATAATTCCTTAATAATATATGTTGCTCCTTAAATATCCTGCACACCTGCTTCTCTGACCCTGCTATTTTGTGGATGACTTCAGTATGCACAGTTAAGCATCCATCAGTATTTAAATATAACATTATATTACAGTTACAATTATCCCATTGATATTAATTCAAGTACTATATACTGTATATGGAATATCTGTGTACCCTACTTCATCTCACCATAGATATTCAGTAAATGATAACAGTAGTCATTAAGTTCTAAGGTGTGAATTATGATATTTACTGTAGGCATGTAGGGCTGCTGTCAAACCTCTGCAATCCTTTTGTGAAGATCATCCCAGTCCCTACGGTGAAGATTGTAATACTGATGCCAGACCTGCATGCCTGTCCTGTGGATCCGTGTACTTACTCGGAGCTCCCTTGCAATCCAATTCCACACATGAATCTGGGCAAAGTACCTCCACTCACGTCCCACATAGAAGGCCAACATCTGGAGGGTCTCTTTGTTTGTCCTATTGGGCACTTGGATGCCTGTGGCCCCCAATCAGTTGACATTTCCTTGAAAATCTTTTTTTCCTCAAAATTTTTTTTTATTTTCAATTAAAATAACATTTACATAATATTTTTAAATATTATTTTAAACAACTATATACAATATTTACAATAGCCTGACTTTCAATTATATACACTGCATGTTATTAAATATAGAATTAACAGATCAGTTATCAGAGATAAAATATTGATTATTGCAGAGTGTCCAACAAAGATATAACTTTCTTCCAAGGATTATTTACCAGTGGCCTGGGATAGATTCATAGTTCTTTGATTTTTATTTCCATCGATGCAGTTGTCTTCAGTAAAGTGTAGAATTCTTCCAAGGTCGAGGGTGTATTTGAATTCCACCTTCTGGTTACGCATTTCCTAGATATAGCAAGTATTGTCCATAACAAATACATATTTGTCTTATTCAGGTAGGGACCTTCATTACATTTAGTATAATCAATGCTTTAGTTAAGGTAAAGGATTCATTAAATAAAGCTTGTAAAAAATGATTGATTCCATTCCAATATGATTTAATTTTATTACATTCATAAAAAAAATGAATCCAGTCTGCTTTATTTGACTTTTCACACCTCCAGCAAAAAACATTTGTAGTAGTACTGATCTTTTTAATCCTATCTGGTGTTAAAAATGCTCTATGTAAGTATTTCCAGTTAAATACTTTCCAGTACTGTGTGTTAGAGGTGTAATTAACTGATAGTAAGATGTTAGTTTAAATTTCTTCTGTTAACTGCAATGACTGACCTTTTGTTAAGAACTGCCAATACGATGGTTTGGGAATTGTTTTATATGTTATTAACTCTTTATATAGATTTGAAATGGAATTTTTCTTTTCACAACTATTATATATAAATTCATACAGAAAACTTATTAGATTTGGAATATCTTTAAATGAGGAATTATTAATTAATCTGCATAAATCTAGAGTGTACATTAGAATGCTTTGTAAGGTTAACCAGTCCTGTGTTGGAATATTGTAAGCAGTTTTTATCATATGTATATCTAAAACATTTAATTTATTTACACATTGAAACCAGCATTTTGTTCCCAGGAGGTTATTGTTTCCCTATATATTTTGTGAGAAAAGTTCTTAGTGATGGTAAATGGGGTTAAAGGTCAAACCAAAGTTTTAGATCTATGCTTGCATTGATACGTTTCCTAAAGGAATTGATGTAATGATTAATCAGTGTTGTTTTAGAAGGTTTTGTTATATTATATTTTATACTTATGCATAGTATGTACCAGGGTTTGTCTGATTTGTCTACTACTAAACATTTTTTTAACAGATTAAATTCATTTGTTAATATAGCTGTTAGTTCTTTCCAGTTGGCAAAATAATTTGGGTTTATCCAGTCTATTTTAGTTTCAAGCACAGATGCTTTTATATATGTTTCTATTTCTGGGAAGTTCAATCCTCCTTGTTTCCACGGTCTAATGTGATGTGTTAGAGCTACTCTATTCTTTTTGGGATACCATAAAAATGTTATTAAACATGAGTTTATTTCTTTAAGAATGCATCTTTCAGGAATTAACTGTATTGCTAATGTTACATATAGTATTTATGGCACTAAGACCATTTTTATTAATTGCAATCTGTCTTCAAAAGTTAATATAATTTTGTTCCACTTTTCTATATATATATATTTATTGTTTCAATAATGTTTTTATAATTTATTAATATTGTTTCATTTATAGTTTTGCATAACACTATTCCTAAATAATTCAACGTAAGTTCTTGCTTTCCTCTGATGGATTTATCTGTAAATTGTAGTTCTTTTTTCTTATTTAAAAATAGAAATTTTGATTTTGATCTATTAAAGTGTAGACCTGAAATCTTATAAAATTTCTCCATTACTTCTTCTAGCTCTCCTAATGACTTTCTGGAGTTTGATAGGGTTAATAAAATATCATCAGCAAAAAGCATTATTTTAGATATGTACTGGTCATAGACTTATATTCCTTTTATTCTTGGATTATTGCATATTATTTCTGCAAGTATTTCTATAGCCAAAGCAAATAAAATAGGAGAAAGGGGGCATCCTTGTTTAGTACCTTTCATTATATGGATAGATTCTGAGGTGAAAGGACCTAATTTAATGTAGTCTAAGTTATTAATATATATATTTTTTAGTAATAAGATGAAGGGAGGAGGAAATTCAAATAATGCTAAAGTTTTAAATAGATATTCCCAGTTGAGGGAATCAAATGCTTTTTCTATGTCTAATCTGATTACAAGTGTTTCTCTATCTTCTTTATTCCACATAATCTATAAGAGTATCAGTTTAATATTATCATGTGTGTGCCTGTTATATAAAAATCCAGTTGTATCATTATTAATTGTCTTTGAAAGTGGGATTTTCATTCTGTTAGCTAGGATTGACATGAATATTTTGTAATCATTATTCAGTAATGATATAGGTCTGTATGAGGTGCAAAGGTATGATGGTTTATTATCTTTTAGAATTGGTGTTATGAGAGAATATTTCCATGAGGGTGGTATTTTTGCTTCTGACTGGACGTCTAGCAAAGTTTTATGAAAAAGGGAGATTACTGTTGAAGGGAAGAGTTTGTAAATTTCCGTAATTATACCATCTATCCCTGGAGTTTGTTAGATTTACTTTATTTTATCTGGTTAACAATTTCTTTGTAGGATATAGGTTTTTGTAGGTCTAGTTTTAAGTTTTCTGGATTTTTTTTATATTGATAAGGTTTGTATCTAAGTTTATTTGGTTGGTATCTAAATCTTTTTTGAAGTGTTCCATATAATGAAACCGAAATGCTTCAAGGATGTCTCCTATGTCTGATACTTTTTTCCCTTTCTTTTCATGATATATACTACTAATGTTATTTGCTTTAGAGTGTATTTTAATTCTTGTAGATAAGTTATGTAGATATCTAGGGGAGGTGGCTAATGAGTTTATCTTTAATTTTTCCAAGGCTAGACAAGTTTTGTGTGTTAGAATTTCATTATATTTTTTTATTTAATTCCTCTATTTCTTTTTTGACTTCTGAACAATTCTGATATTTTTTAGATTTTGCTGTCAAGAATCTGGTTTGCAAGTCTAATGATTCAGATTCCCACTCTCTAACTTTGTTTTTGTACCAGCTAAGAGTCTTACCAAATAAATACGCTTTTAATGAGTCCAATACCATGACTCTACTGATTTCTGTTGTATTATTAATTTCAAGAAATAATTGTAGTTCTGACAACTTCCAGGGTCTAAATTCTTTAATTTTCATGATATATGATGGAATTCTAGTTGAGAGGATTAAAGGTTTAAACTCTATTTGGAGCTTCATTATCAGAGTCATTATCTGAGAAGGGGCATTGAACTATTGAGAAGTTCAGGATTTTTGTTTGTAAATCTTGAACTACGAATAATTTGTATATTCTGGTTTGTCTTCCAAATCGATGGTCTTTATGGGAAAATAATAAGGATTTATCATCTTTTACTTTAAAAGTGTCTATTAAATGAAATGAATCAATCCATCTTTTTAAGGATTCTGAAATAGTTGCTATGCAAAGAGACTTCTTGGTAGTTACAGAAGCTTCTAAGGTACAATTAAAGTCTCGTCCCAGTATAAGATTTCCTTTATAATTGTTGGAAATAAAATCTAGGTGTTTTCTAACTGCTCTTGCTCCAATTCCTGGGAACCAATATAGATTAGCTAAGGTCCATATTCTGTTATTAAATTTAATTATAACAAATGCTAGTAGACCTTCTTTGTCTTCATATTTATAAATACCTTTTGGAGTGATTATGTTTCTTTTCCAGAGGATTGATACTCCTTTTGTCTTTGTTCTATAGGAGGATTGAGCTAAGACTGTATAGTCCTTAGGGTTCCAAATAAAGCTATCATTAGTCTTAAAATGCGTTTCCTGGAGAAATACTACTTGTGACTTATTTAGATTTAAATAATTTAGTATGTTTGATCTTTTATTTGCATTATTTAAGCCATTAGTATTTAATGATAAGAATGTTAAATCCATTTCAAGTTATTGTTGGAAGAAACATTTTGCTTCTTTTTTTTTATTTTGATTATAGTAGTTATACCATATTCTCTGATAATATTGAATGTTATTTTTATGTGTGTAAACTTGGGAGTGTAATTTAATGTTCTTTCTTCTTTAAATGCAAGTAGGGTAGCATTCTGGTCAGGCTTTAAAAAAGTACTTCTATAAAACATTAATTCTAAAGTATCAGATACAAGTAAATATGAATTTCCCATTAAACATGGAATGAAAGTCATTCCTAATCCAACAGATAAAGATAAATCTATTGGATTATCACTCATACCTTTAACCAACGATATCAACTGAGCTCCATATGTTACATTATTATATGGAGAATTTTCTTAAAAGAGATATGAAATTCTATATTATTCTGTTATTATTCTGTTATATTTTTATAGTATTTTATATATCAGGATGGAATGTTAGTAGTGTAAACAATTATTATGTTGACTTAGAACATATCCAATATTTAGTTACCCTTAAGAGATCCCAAACATGTCAGATGTCATTTCAGATAAATTAAATGCAGCAGAGTAGCATACACTAAATAAGCCAACAACAACTAGATTGTTACTAAAATAATTTGACTAAAAGGACTCTACAGGAGACAATGAGTGATTACCAATGAAATATGAATTCACTGTAGGTGTACTGTCTTCCTTTACTTTCCCACTCTTCAGCTCACCAACTTCAACTTACACTTATGAAAATACATGGCTTATCAGTGGTATCCTGATTCTGAGTAGAGGCACCCTACATTCTAGTGTGCAGTGCTTTTACATATTTATAGATTTACAAAGCAGAGTCTAAGAATGAACTGTGATCACCCTGACAATTCCCACCCTGCATAGGACACCTCCTGCTTCCAGAATGGGTAATCACATCAGGTCTAGAATGAATGTGTCGGTACCCATATGGTAATCAAGACTTACCTTAGGTAAGTATTAATCAAATAGTGTTTAGAGAATCTTAGTAAGTTCTTGGGGCAGTTAGAATACTCTTAAACCTCTCCTCCCTTGACCAAAAACAGAAATTTCCCTTCCCTTTCTTTGCCTTGTTTTAAATCAGTACTAATAAAAGAAATTCAGCAAACATAGGTAAATAGAAATAACATTCAGTAGTCCGTCTTGTACATGACCTGCAATTTATTAAACAAGTCAGTGACTAACATCACTTTAGTAAACATTATAAAGACAAATTAGAAATAATTTCCTAGCTCTTTCAATTTTCTGATAATGCAAAACGTTAACAACAAGCTATTTTAACTAAAAGTGTAAAGCGTTTCAATTTTTCCTTGCATGTATACATTTCTACATATATTGTAGTGTCAATAACTGAAGGAGCCATAGTCAAGTCCTCAAATGATGTGGACATCCTACAGAAGGGCCTCGCTGAGACAGATGCCTGGTGTCAGGGCCATGGCCTCAAGCTCAATGCCAGAAAGTGCAGTGTCATCCCCTTTGGTAAAAACTCTGTACCCATGAACTACCACATAGGCAGCAATCTACTTAACACCAAATGTGTGATAAGAGACCTTGGGACCCAGGTGGACAGTAGTCTCCCTTTTGATAGTCACATCGCCACAGAAGTTAGGAAGTCCTTCTACATGGCACACCTCATTATAAAAGGGTTCTCATCCAGGAAAAAAGAGGTCATTGTTCCCCTCTTCTCAAAACTCATTAGACCCATTATAGAGTACAATGCTCCTTTTTTGAATGTACCTCACAAGACATCTGCAGCAGCTGGAAAGGCCACAGAAGTACCTCACAAAGAGGATTACTGGCCTCAAACAAATGCCCTACACTGACCGCCTCAAAAAACTCCAGCTTTACTCTGTAGCATATCACCTACTCTGAGGTGATCTATGCGTAACATATAAAGCTATGTCAAACCCAGAGCTGTTGAACATGCTACACCTAAAGAAATCCCAATCCCTCCAAGCTACATGCTTTAGGGACCTAAACCTTGTCACCACAATAAACATGACATGCTGGAGGGATATATTCCTGTCCCAGAGACTTCCCATACTCTGGAACAGGCTACCCATCTATGTCAAGCAAAGTTCTTCATTAGCACTCTTCAAGAAAAATCTTGATGAGTGGCTGGGAAATAGGAAATACACTCCGGGGATCACTTCTGTGTCTCTGCTCGACAGTGGCACAGGAAAATAACTTTCTTGTGTGGCATGAGCCAGGGAACCTTTTTGGCTAGGTTTACGTAGGCCCTTGGGTCGATAGCCTAGTACCTACCTATGAACCTATGAGCTTAATAGCTGTCTTTGAAATCTGTACAACACTTCACTTCAAATCATTCCTTTTTCAATTCAGATTTTGTTTTGTCAAAACGGCAACAATATTTCAAGGGCACAATTAATATTTAAACTGATGTTTCAAATAAATAACTTGTCAGTTGCCAATTGAGTTAGTTAGAATATATGGTTAGTGCAAATAAAGCATGTTGCAAAAATAATATGTATTTTTTCGTGTGCTCTATAGACTGTCATATGCAAGTGACATATATAATGTAGCATATATAGAGCAGGGGTATCTGTTAAAGTAAGTTATGCTTATTAATCAGGCGGTTTCATTTACGTTCACAAGTAATTTGGGGACGTTTCAGTTGAGTTTCCAGGAATGTGTAGTCCAATGTGAGTAATTGAATCCACTTTTCCTCATAAACATGTGTCACAATTCATTACACAAAGCAGAGTCTAACATCTGTCTAATAATCATTATAAAGACAAATAATAGTAATTTCCTGGCTCTTCAAACTTTCTGATATCGCAAAATATTGACAGTAAGCTATTTTAACTGGAAGAATAAAACATTTCAATACTTCCTTGTGAATATACATTTTTACTTATACTGTAGTGTCAAGAACTTTCTTTGGAATCTATGCATTACTTCACTTCTTTCAAGTCATTCATTTTACAGTTCAGATTATATTTTGTCAAAATGTCAGTGGCATTTCACGGGCACATTTAATATTTAAACTGATATTTTAAATTAATAGCTATCAGTTACCAAGTGAGTTTGTACAGAGTGTGAGGTAACTGCAAAGATAACATGTTGCATATGTATCTTTTCATGTGCTCTAGAGACTGTCAGTTTCAAGTAACATAAAATGTAACTTTTACAGTGCAGACAGCTTGTGGAATCAGCATGTTAAAATGAGTAATACTTTTTAGGGAATGCACGATGGCTGCTGTCCTATAGACAGTATTAGACCTTAGCTCAGCATCATTTAATCAAATATTAACCTTGTTTTATGGGAGAGAGAATTAACTTTTACGGTTAATAACCTTACCTTGGTATAGAGAAACTTTCTTGTTACCAAATACTGAACCACGAACTAGGAAGTGGAGCGACTGATTAGTGGATTGCCGTAGACTTTTCCTTACCTTCCCTGCATCTGCTGCCCATGAGGTCTGGGGCTGTTTGGCCTACACTCTCCTAAACAAATAAAAGAGGAAATACAACTATGCTACAGGACTCTGAACTTATGGAGGCACAAACCACAAAAGCAAAATACTCTTCAATTTCATCTCCGGAGAAAGAAACATCACCTAAAAGGGCAAGAACTGGTAAACAACAGGAATCTGCAAAATCACCTGCCAAAATAAAATCTGGCCCAACTAACATGGAAGAACTGAAAATGGCATTGCAACCTATTCAAACTGCAATACAAAGCTTTTCTACTCAACTACAAACCTTTAGGGACTCTATAGACAGAATACCTAAAAAGAACTGACAAAACTGAAGCAAAGGTTTTTGATAATGAGATAAAAATAGAGCAGTTACAAATAGAACAAAAATTAAACGCCACAACCATACTGGATATGCAACAGAAAATTTTGGACCTTGAAGCCAGATCCAGGTGAACTAATATTATATTAAGAGATATTCTGGAAGGAATAGATTATACCACTCTACCTGAAACCATCTCTACTATTTTTGCCCTATTAATAGACAATGCACCTTTGACAGATCAAATAATAATAGACAGAGCTCACAGAGCCCTCAGACCATCCTCTGACCTAAAAAATCCACAAATTTTTTATGCAAAAATACTAAATTTCCAACATGTAAACAAACTCTTATATGCAGCTAGAACTAAAAAATATATTCTCCTGAATGGATCCAAAATCTACCTCTCATCCGACCTTCCTACTCAGATAAAACTGGAAAAACAAAAGCTGGCACCCTTTTGCACGTATTTAATCAAAAGGCAAATAAAATTTCAGATGAAATACCCAAACACACTGATTTTCCATCATCAGGGTGCCAAATTATCTGCTGTAAACAACAAGGAAGCTACTTCGGTTTTTCTCAAAGCGTTTAAGGAATGTCCAGATACTGCACAACAAAGTTGCTGACTTACTTCAAATTCTGTGAGCTGTCTCCTTTGTCTGGCCCTTCTCTGAGGGGCTGCTGCAGTCCTGTGCTGACTCTCTCCACTGCTGTTGTGGTTTTCTGCCTCGGTAATCGCTAACTTTGTAGCAGGCCTCCTTTCCTCATGGCTCCTGATATATAAGCAACTACAACTTCCACCATGATCCTTGGCAACGTGATATCCCTTGACCTGAGCTCTCTCATGAGCCTTAGGGGCCTTAAAGGAACAAACACCCATTGTGGTTCTTATTCACTTTGAGTAAAGGTCCCATTGTTCTTAAAGGGTCCGGGGTACCTCCTATTCATTTATTCGGCTTTCAAATTTAGAATAAAAGAGTTGTCACAACGAGTGTAAATGAGGCTATGCTACGTCCTGTGAAAGAAAGGTAGGTCTTTTTTTTTTTTTTTATAATCCTGGTTCACTTGGACTGAAGGGATGCAGATCAGACTCACCGTTGGCATTAACTGAATCAGGATTTATAATATAGCTCTATAAAAGCATGGCTTTGTTCTACATCCAAAAATACAGAGGTTAGAATCCAGTAAACTCTTTTTTGGAGGAGGACCAACTTGCTGATGAAAACATATCGGCGGTATCTTGTTCACACAGGATTTAATGGAGTCAGCAAGTGCGCAGAATATATGCTAAGCCTACAAGGTGCGAGGGTATTTTCCCTGGTTTGGCTGCAGTATGATTTTTACCTTGCCTTTGATACTCATTGTATGAAATGCTTTGATGTCAACTGTTATATAATGTCAGGATCAACTGTTATTATGCATGGCATGATTTACTAGGTGTCAATCTCTAGGATGTGTACATGACTATCTGTTGATGTTCCTACTTACTAGCAAAGGGAGGAGGGAGAGGGGGGGGGGTTCTTGTTCAAATAATTAATGGTTCTCTACCAGCATTGAAAGAAATGAAAGTAAGGACTCCTGTATATATAGTTTATACTATACGGCTGATTTCAATGTAGACAGTTCTGAGTCATTAGATATTTCCTGAACATAGTCTTCTACTTTATGACAGTAGTCCTTCGGTTGATATCCTAATTCTAGTTCTTCAGCTATGGTCTATTACCTTGGATCCAAGGTGCCTTACTGCTACATGCATTTGTTAATTATTTCCATTAAACCTACTCACTAGAGTGGATACTACCCTTTAACACCAATTATACTTCCTTAATGGAAAGAGGATTGGTTTTATTTGAAAAGAATATTTTATATACACATTTTGTAACCTCGTTTGCTTACCAAATCTTGGTGTTATCCATCACTTATGGTTACAGCTAATGCTTAGATACACAGAGAATTAAGCTCTCAATATAATTTCAAAATTGCTGAGTTATGAGTCTGTTTTTTTTTTAGTCTGTTTAGGATCGTTATGCATTTTAGAGTCCGTAGTTATTGTTGGTTCATTTTGGGATACTTTAGTCTCACTATATCGGTGGGGTTACAGGATATACGCAAAGCGCCTTTCTTTGTCACATTAATTCCTAATATCCCAGCCCCTTCTGGGCTAGTAGGGTGGTGGTTAGGCATGGGTTTAAAGTAGGAAGGGTTTCTTATCTCTGCCCAAACATCCTTGTTTAAAATGTATGTATACTTAATCAGTTCTTCATTCTCCATCTATAACATTTTATTTAATATATAATATAGAGCACAAATGCTGAATATAGAGTCTTGGAACATTAAAGGATTACAAATAGATAACAAAAGAAAACTTTTTATGCACCTGGTATTTAAATCTGCTTCAAATATCATATTCATCCAGGAAACTCATTTATTTACTCACCAGTGGGAACATGACAGAGGGAGACCTTGGGTTAAATCTATTATAGCATCAGGAGCAAAAACCAATAGTGTGGGGGTTGCCACAATCATCAAAAATACTTTTCAACAAGACATAATTAGTTATGACTCCGACAAAGAGGGAAGATGGTGTTACTTTACTACACGCTACTCTTATCTAGTTAAACCTATCTAATTAATTAATATTTATACCCCTTGTTCCGGTCAACAAAATTTTCTCATGACAGTCTATAATATGCTATCATCATTTCCTAATCATTATTACGTAGTGGGTGGTGACTGGAATTTTATCCAGGATCCAATGACTGACAGGACTAACATTAATGCTAATTGTAATAAATATGCAACCTTAACGATATCCGAATTGAAAGAAGATTATAACCTATTTGATCCCTATATCTTCTAAAAAGGCCCCTCAAAAAATAAGAAATTCACTTTCTTTTCCAACTGTCACAAAAGTTGGTCTAGATTGGACTTCTTCCTAATTTCTTCAATACTCAGTAACTTCGACATCTCATTTCATACCGATCCCAGATGCTTATTGGACCATTCCAAAATCTCCCTTTCTATTCACTGGTCCTCATCAACATCCTCAAATAACAAAGGTATTTGGTGGTGGTTAAACCCCAGTCTTTTAAAGAAGGAAGAAATATTCTCACATGTGGAGTTTTATCTAGATCAATTTCTTCAATCTTTAAATTCCCACTCATCATCTTTAGACCACTCATGGGCTGCCACTAAGGCAATGATTAGAGGATTCCTTATTAATAAAGCATCATACTACAAGAATCTTTACAATAAAAATGAATCAGATATAACAAGTAAAATAACTAAGCTTGAAGCCGAACTACAATTAAAATATTCACCTGAATCCGAGAATTAAATACTTCAATTACAAAAGAAACTTCTATCTTTACAGGCTGAGAATCTTTCCTTTCAACAGATAAAAACTTTAGCCAATTACTCAGAATGGACCCAATTCCCCTCTAAATTTTTAGCCAGAATTATTAACCAAAATAGAACATCTTCTTTTATATCTGAAATATCATATCAGGGCAAAACGTATCAGAATACGCAGGAAATTCTTGTACTCTTTGAATCATTATATTCTCAACTTTACAGCCCTCCGGAAGGTCCTATTGACAAAGCAGAACGACAAAATTTCTTAAACAATTTAACCTTCCCCAAGCTTACTAAGAATCAAAAAGACTCCCTAGACAGGGAATTTACACAACAAGAAATTATAGATGCCGAAATCTCATAAATCCCCTGGCCCGGATGGCTTCATGGCCAAATTCTATAAATGTTTTATACCCAAAATTTCCAAAGTTCTGCTTCAGCTCTCTAACCATATTATTCATTTTGGAATTAAAGACATTCACCTAAATGTATCTATAACTATCTTTATTCTTAAACATAACTCTGATATGAAACCCCCCTGGGATTATAGACCCATTTCTATTATTAACATGGATATGAAGATCTTGGCCACAATTCTAGCTAATAGGCTTAAAGCAGTCAGTCCCAGTATTGTTTCACCTGAACAATCAGGCTTTATACTACACAGACAAACAATAGACCACACCCTCACACTAGATGCTATGATTTTGCTCTCTTCCCTTGCTAAAACCCCTTTATACACACTAGCTATTGATGCATCCAAAGCCTTTGACCGAATCAGCACAGACTTTCTGTTTGATATTCTCCCTCATTTCAATATACCTAATTTATTCATTAATACGATTAAAACTCTTTACGCTAATGCATACACTATGCTGCAAATAAATAGTCAGATATCATCCAGAATTGAAATTAAAAATGGTGCAAGGCAAGGATGTCCTCTCTCTCCTCTATTATTTAACTTATTCATTGAGCCCTTATTCCTATTAATCAAACAGAAAACCTTTCATCACATTCCTGTGCTATACAACACTAAACTTCCCCTATCAGCATACACTGATGATTTAAACATCTATTTTACTTTACCTAGCTCCAACTTTGAGAAAATTATGTCCTCCATTGATACCTTCTCCAAATTTGCAAACTACAAAGTCAACAGAGATAAATCTTTAATATTTCCTATAAATATGTCCTCTCTATACCCCAATATACTTGCACCCAGAGGTATAAATATTAAACAACAATTCCACTATCCAGGAATATCATTTTGCCAGGAACCTACAGCTTATTACCAGGGTAATATTTCTAAATTATGGTCGAGTGTACAAAATTACTTAAACAGATGGGCCAAACTTAAACTTCCTTTCCTTGCTAGAGTAGCAGTCATAAAAATGAACATACTTCCTAGATTTCTTTATATTTTCAATGCAACAAATATTACTCTGCACAACAAATTCTTCAAAAATATTCACTCATTCCTTTTGAAATTTATCATCATCTTCTTTCGGCTGTTTCCATTAGGGGTCGCCAAAGCGGATCACCTGTTTCCATTTCTTCCTGTCCCCTGCATCTTGCTCTGTCACACCAACCACCTGCATGTCCTCTCTTACCACATCCATAAACCTTATCTTAGGCCTTCCTCTTTTCCTGTTACCTGGTAGCTTCATCCTTAGCATCTTTTTCCCAATATACTCAGCATCCCTCCTCAGCACATGTCCAAACCAACATAATCTTGCCTCTCTGGCTTTGTCTCCAAACCTTCCAACCTGGGCTGACCCTCTAATATACTTATTCCTAATCCTGTCCAACCTCATCACACCCAGTGCAAATATTAACATCTTTAACTCTGCCACATCCAGCTCAAACTCCTGCCTTTTTGTCAATGCCACTGTCTCCAACCCATATAACATAGCTGGTCTCACTACCCTCTTGTAGACCTTCCCTTTCACTCTTACAGGTACTCGTCTGTCACAAATCACTCCTGACACTCTTCTCCACCCACTCCATCCTGCCTGTACTCTCTTCTTCACCTCTCTCCCACACTCACTTTTACTCTGAACTATTGACCCCAAGTATTTAAACTCATCCACCTTTGCCACCTCTACACCTTGCATCCTCACCATTCCTCTATCCTTCCTCTCATTCACACACACATATTCTGTCTTAGTCCTGCTGACCTTCATTCCTCTTCTCTCCAGAGCATATCTCCTTCTCTCCAGGGTCTCCTCCACCTGTTCCCTACTCTCATTACAGATCACAATGTCATCTGCAAACATCATAGTCCACGGGGACTCCTGTCTGATCTTGTCTGTCAACCTGTCCATCACCATTGCAAATAAGAAAGGGCTCAGAGCTGATCCTTGATGTAACCCCACCTCCACCTTAAATGCATCTGTCACTCCCACCGTAGACCTCACCACTGTCACACTACCCTCGTACATATCCTGTACCACTCTTATATACTTCTCTGACACTCCTGACTTCCTCATACAGTACCACAACTCCTCTCTAGGCACCCTGTCATATGCTTTCTCTAAGTCTACAAAAACACAATGCAACTCCTTCTGACATTCTCTGTACTTCTCCATCAACACTCTCAGAGCAAACATCACATCTGTAGTGCTCTTTCCTGGCATGAAACCATACTGCTGATCACTAATCATCACGTCCCTTCTTAACCTAGCTTCCACTACTCTTTCCCATAACATCATGCTGTGACTGATCAATTTAATCCCTCTGTAGTTACTACAGCTCTGCACATCACCCTTATTCTTAAATATTGGCACCAAAACACTTTTTCTCCATTCCTCAGGCATCCTCTCACTTTCTAAGATTTCATTAAACAATCTGGTTAAAAACTCCACTGCCATTTCACCTAAACAATCTGTTAGGATCAGTTAAACTAAACTCACATACCCAAAAGACTAAGGAGGTATAGGATTGCCAGATTTTAAACTATACTATGAAATTATTAATTGTAGTAGGATCATTAACATGGCTACTTACAATAAGGATAACATTACATGGTGTCCAGCTTGGGTTATACTCTATAATAACTATGTTAAATTTCTAAACTTTAACCCATCTGCTCTCCCTTTCTTAAATAAGGAAATCCTGTGCAAAATTAAGATACTTAGTAGCATAAAGTTTAATATAGCGACACTACAAAAACTTTTCCAATCTCTAAACCTGACCCCTGCCTTTAATACTTTACAACCACTCCATCTCAATCCTAATTTAAAGATGAATGGTCGTATGTTAAACTTAGACCAATACCCCCTTCTCAAGAATAAAACTATTTCTGACCTCTACCCTTTCAAGCATCAGACCATCTCAGATATAAGAATAAAGATGAATCTCCCAAAAAATATACAATCATATTAAGACAAATCAGGGAGTTATCTCATATGTTTATAGACCACCCCCTGGTAACACATAAAGATATCTTGGCGATATTGTAGTTGAGGGCCTCACCAGATGCGCAGTAGCAAGCCACGCCCAAAGCCTACCCCCGTGATATGTCATTCATGAATATGCATTCCCTCCCAATGTACAACCGACGGAAAAAAAAGTGCACTTGACGATGTAATAGGACAGTAAATATAACAGTAAACTGAAAGTAAATTACCGGTATGGCGTGAACCGACATTTAAACAAAAAAAAAAACAAACACTTTCTCGACCTTGGGATATTTCAGTTTCTTAAGAGGACTGCCAACTGCTAAATTATGGATTTGATACAATGTAATAGCTTTTTATTTAAACTAAAGTGTTTCCGTTGTCACAGTGCTTTTAATAGCCAAACAGTCACCAAAATCTCATATTGACACTTTGAATGGTTATGTGCTGTCAGTACAGCACACAATCGTAATGGAAGTGTAACCGCTTCTTCTTTGTTTCACTCAGTTGTGGGGTTAAGTCTTTAAGTATTACAGGGTGTTGCAGCATGACTGAACTTTGATATGCACATATTGTGTATAACAGCAAGTTTTAATCGACCTAAAATGTTAAAAAAAAAAAAAAATATATATATATATATATATATATATATATATATATATATATATAAAGAATTTATTGCCAGTTTGTCGAAAACTCCAAGTAATATGCAGACCGGGTTGTCACTCAATTTGCTTCACGCCCAATTCTGTGCGAAAGGAACTAGTGAGGCCCTCAACTACAATATTGCCGATATCTCAACTTGCAAGGTACTGTGGAAACTCCTCCTCAAAAAGAAGATGATTTCAAATACCTACAAAGTTATTATGTCCTCCAAAACACATAAGGAGGCCATTTTCTCTAACTACTGGCTAAAGCAGGATCCCTCTATCACTCACAATCAGATATCAAATGCCATCAAGATTAGTTCTAGCCTCATACCCCTAAAAAAACTTAAATATACCCAACTCATGTTAATGAACAATGCATACTTTACCCCTGACATAATTAGCAAAATTTACCCTAACTCTTCCCCTCAGTGCCAAGTCTGTCAAAATCAAACAGACAATCTTTTACATATATTCTGGAGCTGTACATGCTCATTTAAGCTATGGTGCGCCCTAAGAGTCCAGCTGGAGAAAATGGGCTACGAAAAATCATCCCTATCCTGGAAATTTACTCTTCTGCATATTCCTCCTCCTGGACTATCAAAAGCACAACACAGAATCCTAATCTCCATTTTCATGCTAATAAAGTATTATATCTCACTTAATTGGAAAAACAGGCACTTACTATCCTGGGAAGGGTTCAAGCTTCTAGCCATTAAACACCTTAAGGCTCATAGATGTTTATTTCACAATACTAACCAGAACCTTATCTCAAAGAATATTGGAGAACGTTATTTGAACATATTTTGAACTGAATATTTGTTTACCTTGCCACTCTCTTTGTAATTTTGGGAATAGTATAAGTATATATAGTTTTGAATGTATTTAGTTCTGTAGATCTAGTTTGTTGTCTTTTGTTGTTGTTATTTGTATAAAATAATAAAGAGAATAAAAAAAAAAACGAGTAATACTTTTTAATCAAGCAGCTACATTTAAGTGCACATGTAGTTTGGGAACAGTTTCCAGGAATATGTAATCCTATGAGGATAAATAAAAAATATTTACAAATAGTCCTATTATGTATTTATTTTACCTAGCTTAAGTTGTTTTTCATTTTAATAACTAAACAACATTACTTTTTCTTATTATCTATTATCTGCGAGGCTAAATGCACTTCGCAGGTTCACAGTGTCCTTAGAAACTGCAGCAATTGTTTACTGTTGCTATGGCAATGCAAATAGAATGTGAAGAAAGCTTCACTTCTCTTGACCAACAGTACATTTTCCCTCTTTTTTTATATATATATTTGTGAATACTAAAAGGAAATAATTCAAAGGACATATGTACATGAATGGAACATTTCAGAGTTAGTCACGAACATGTCCCCAATCCCAATAAGCATAGCAGTGACTATCATTAATCTAATAAATAATGTAATAACAATTAATTAAGCTCACTATTCCAACTAGTCTACCTTAAAACTAGATTATTTTAGACTATTATTTATTTATGTATAGATAGTGAGTTATTAAATATATATATACAGACTATATTAGTTTAGTAAATATGAGAGAATTTAGAAAGGGAGATGCAGTTAAAATAAACAATGAGAAAAGAAAGAAGAGAGAGAAAGAAAAGAGAAAATTAAGAGAAAATACACATATACTATGTATGTTGATTTACAGTATAAATATTTTATGTGCTATATAACCCTCCTTCTGTGAAAGAAAAGTACCCTGTTTTACATACCTGAGGTAATGTGAAAACTCTCATGTGTCATCTGTTTTCAAAAAATATAGATAAAGATTCCAGTAGTTAGTTACCTTTGTTTTAAAATTCCAAGCAGTAAAATTGGTCCTTTAAAGTAATGTTAAAACAATTCATTTCAAAGTAGATGCTTTGAGAGATTTGGCTGTAACAGTATCAGTCTTTTGCTTCTTCTTTTTGACATCTGTCCAGACATTTGTTTCTTTTATTCTCTTGATAGAAGGTGACATCCAATCCATATCTTCTGGTAAAGTAATCACATTATTAGTTTTAATAAATGAAGAGGTTTCCTCTAAGTTAATAAAAGTCCTCATCTCGTTGGCACACAGTATTCTTATCTTAGCTGGATATGCAAGTTGTGCCTTGATGTTATTTTGTTTCAGAAACTTTATCATTGGCCACACTTTTTTCCTTTGTTCCATTATTCTAGATGATTAGTCATCAAATCTTATCAGGCTCTGTTTATATTTTAGAGGTGCCTTCCTCCAAACAGATCTTAAAATCAGTTCCTTGTCCAAGTATAAAATACATTTGATAATTATTGCCCTAGGAGGAGAATTTGAGTTAGTGGCAGGTTTCCCAAGAGCTCTGTGTGCCCTTTCAATGCCAAAGGAAAGTCCTTTTAAATTTAAAAAGTCAGGAATCCAGCTTGATAAAAAGGAAATAATATCCTCACCTTCTGTGTTTTCAGGTAATCCGAAAATCCTGATTTTATTTCTCCTCTCCCTATTTTCCAAGTCATCTACTTTATTAACCATCCAAGTGTTTTGTTTAAGAAGCAGTTCTTTCTGTGTTTCCTCTTCCTTAAGTCTGCTTTCTAAGTCATTTAGAGAAACCTCTATTCCTGTTATCCTTGTCTGGTGTTGTTGTAGCATTTCCTTGAGGGTGTCAACCTGTTTTTGACTGCTTGTTTTAAGATTTTCTAGGTTCTCTAAAATCATCCATCTTAAAAGACAGCTCCTGCAGGGTAGATGTCATCTGTTGTAGTTCCTTCTTTAAGGCAGCATCCTGGTAAGAATTCCTTGAGTTGTTCATTTTAACAAGTTTTTTGACAGGAAATTATTTGTAAAACTTCACCAAAGTTTCTAATTATGTAAATTAGTCCTTTATCTATAAGATTTTATACTTTGAAGAAAAAAAATATTTTTCCTGTCTAGTTATATGGAGCTCTAAAATACTGCTGTTTTCAGTTAGCCATTCAGGCTCCTTGAAAATCTTGTTGATGAAAAAAGCCTTCAAAAAATTTCTCAAAGTATCACTCAGTTCTCAGCCGGCAATGGTATGATAGGAAAATGTAACAATATCACATTTTAAAAGTGACATACATAAGGTGGTAGCAGTCTACTGCTGGTCATTAGATATGTGGTCATCATATCCACCTACAATGATAACTACTGGGCATTTGCACAGATAACTACACTTGCACTGAACTATTGGTTAATATCAAGATTCAAGAACTTATGTGGATGTTTATTGTTGTGATTCCAAAACAATGTATGCTAATGAATCTCATTAATTATGTGTGGTACAAATGGTACTTAATAGCTGTTTCTGTTGAGCTAACCTCACTGTTAGGTTTAACTGCCTGCCTGCAATTATCCATATAGTGAGCTACTATGAGGTCAGCTGCTTGTGCTGCTCTACTAAACTACATTTCTCAGTATCACCCTACTGTGCTCATAGTGTCCTGTGTGAAAATTCTAACACATATTTCATGCACTATTTGTTTGAGAAAGTCTCTGCATATCAATATATCAGGTACATAAATTTTGTGGTTAGACTTCCCCAGTATGCATGCACATGGAGACATGTCCATCATTGTCAGGGAGGTTCCCCCATATGCTGGTGTATGGCTACAAGCAAACCAACCCTTGTGAACTATAGATATGCACAGAATCCACCTATATCCACCAATAATGCAATCTTATCTGTACATCTTCAGTAGTGTTTGAAGATAATTTATGGAGGTGTCAATGAATTGTGCATTCAGTTTATTATTTCCTGATATTCACAGGTGCTTACTCCTTAAAGTGGAGGCAGTTATGCCAATCAATGAGGGTGGGGGTAGCTCAGGATGGATTAGTATGTAACTTCTTTGTTGGTTTCACATCCAGCAATGCCCTCTGAACTGTTCATTTTCATAAGCTGATCTCATTCTGACTTCCTTTTTAACACACACAGACACATGTTATTTAACATACCATATATGTCACATTTGTGCTGACCTTTGTCACTGACTACATTGACATCTGTGATTATCCCACACAATTGATGTAGACTTGGTAGGTGTAACTGTGCCAATATTATCTTTGTACTACTGAAGTTGTGGTACAATGGTTACATGATTGGCCCTAGTTTGTCAAAATATCCACTGGACTGGGTTCTAATCCCACCTCTGCATGTATGACACATCCTAAGATGTTGAATGGATAAATGGCAGTGCACATATATGCTGATGAGGTTAATACATATGATCAGCAATTAAGATGTGTTGTATGTTACTTAGGCTTATCTGTACATTACGGTAATATAAATGACATTAATTGTTTTGCATAGCAATGCACTGTATATGACAAGCATTAGACTAACATATGCTCTGAAGCATGACCTGTCAATAAGTTCACCTCCTGTATAACATCAGATATGTGCGTATTACTTTTTCAAATGTCAGGCTGTAATAGGCTCGATAATTTTCCCCCAGGAAAACAAGATGATCATTGAGACTCTGCGGCAGCATGGCTGAAATTTGCTTGGACAGATGGGCAATACTATGTGGAGACAACAAGTTTGGGGGGACATTACAAATATAGTCAACACTGTGGGTGGACACAACTGCACCATGTTTGTCCATGCAGCCAACAGACCCCACCACTATGAGAGGGAGAGAAATGCTACTTGAGGTGGGCCTCCATTGCCTCCCGCAGATGAGACAACTATATTCCTGGCCTCCTGCCATAACACCTGACAGGATCATCGTATACCACAAGGAGGTATTGAGGCAGGTGTTCCAGGATGTACAGGTATGTCTGACATTCACAAACACAGCAGTATAAAACAGTCATCATTAAGGACATTCATTCACACATCTTACCTTTTTTATGAGCATCAGAATCGCAGAGCTAAGTCATGTACAGTGAAACCTTCCATATGGGGACAGACACAGCCCGTGTTATAGGCATATTATATTACCAAAACAAGGCACAGATAACAATGTCAGTAACATGTACACTGTTGTATTTGTTAATTTCATAGAGACATCAACATCAGGCCACCATAGACACTCATCAGATATGTGTCTGTGCAGGGTGCCAGTGTGATCATTATCCTTTGCCTGCCTCTGCCTGCTGTAGAGACTGAGGTATATATTCACATATTGTTTGTGTTCCTCTTTAACCTATAGGTTCAGCTTTATGTCTGATGGTATGTTCCCCAGCCAGGGAAGACACACCTTTTAAGGCAGTTCATATGCTTGATACATTGCAACACTCTTTAGCATGACTGTGACCTTTATAATTAATGTCGGCTTATTCCCTTGCACAGGCACATCATCATCATCATCATCATTAGGACACCATAGACAATCATCGCATACGTGTCTCCTTATAATGTTTGTATAATCATTAGCCTTTGCCTGCTTATGCTTGTTGTTATGACTGAGGTGTATTTTAGCCTTTGCCTGCCTCTGCTTGTTCTTATGACTGAGGTGTACACTCACATGTTGTTTGTATTCCACTTAAGCTACAGGTTCAGCCTTAGTTAGGGTGTTACATTCCTCAACCAGGGAAGACAAACATGATAAGGCAGTTCCTATGGTAGCAATAATATTTCTTACAACTGTGATCTTCATGACCAATGTATGCTTGTTCTCCTGCCTAAGTCAATTGCATTCTGAAGAACATCGTTACCCACCCATTAAGTCTAGATCTTATTATATGCTGTGTTTTATATATCATTGTCAATGCTACATGCCATGTCTGTTTTTACTACAGATTTGTGTGTGCATGTGTCTCCTTTTACATGACATTGGTATTTCATCCCTCATTGGCAGTGGTAAGAGTCAAAAGAGGACTTCAGGTATGTCATCATGTAAGTTTATTTTCTCATTTTTCTTCATATTTGTTTGACATGTGTCTGACATGGTGTATCTCTGCTCTATAGGGCCCCTCCACCACCCACAGCCATACTGACCTGCTAATCCCAATAATGTCAGTCATATCCTGCTTCATTTACCTCTAAAAATGTGTACAACATTTTCTCTTCTGTCTCTGTTTGCAGCATGTCCACTACCTGCTTCCTCCACTAGTCCATCCACTGATCCTGAGGCTAGATGTGATGTACCTCACTCTAATGGTAAGGCTAATGGCACATGGAGCACTGCAATTTTTTCATTGTCTGACCTGCAAGGGGACAGTCAGGTGTCTCATGGTATAGCCAATGAGAGCATGGCTAGTGTGGCATTTTAATAGATACTGCAGATGCCTCATCTTCAGCACAACACGCACCTACATTTACATATTTTCCTTTGTTATCCTCTTGCAGACAAGTACTTCCCATGTGTGCCTTTCCATGTCTACCTGCGTACGAGTGCATATATAGCTATTTTGCTTTATCCAAAACAATGATGCATGTTCCCAGGCTGATGTGTATTGCCTGTTACTGATGCTCTACATGACTGAACCCATGCTGTTATCTGAATGACTCATATTGCAGCACTCACCTGTGCATTGTAGTGTTGCTTTATGTGTGACATTCCATATCTTGTTTCTTACATGTTCAAAATGTTTCATTTTGGATGTTCCATGACATGTAGTCAGCACTCATGCTGCTGTAAGTTGCAATGTGTGTTGTTTGGTACTGTTACACATCACTGTGCTATGTGAGATACATTGGTGTTATTGTTGTACGATACTGTTACACATCACTGTGCTATGTATGATACATCAGTGTTATTGTTATACAATACTGTTATACATCATTGTGCTATGTGTGATACATTGGTGTTATTGTATGACACTGTTATACATCTCTGTGCTATGTGTGATACATCAGTGTTATTGTTATACAATACTGTTATACATCACTGTGCTATGTGTGATACATCAGTGTTATTGTTGTATGATACTGTTACACATCACTGTGCTATGTGTGATGCATCGGTATTATTGTTTTAGATACTGTTACGCATCACTGTGCTATGTGTGATACATTGGTGTTATTGTACGACACTGTTATACATCTCTGTGCTATGTGTGATTTATTGGTGATGTTGTACGATACTGTTACACATCACTGTGCTATGTGTGATGCATCGGTGTTATTTTACAATACTGTTACGCATCACTGTGCTATGTGTGACACCTTGGTGTTATTGTACGACACTATTATACATCTCTGTGCTATGTGTGATACATCAGTGTTATTGTTATACAATACTGTTATACATCACTGTGCTATGTGTGATACATCAGTGTTGTTGTTATACAATACTGTTATACATCACTGTGCTATATGTGACACATTGGTGTTATTGTACAACACTGTTATATATCTCTGTGCTATGTGTGATTCATTGGTGTTATTGTACGATACTGTTACACATTACTGTGCTATTTGTGATGCATCTGTGTTATTGTTGTACGATACTGTTACACATTACTGTGCTATGTGAGATACATTGGTGTTATTGTTGTACAATACTGTTATACATCACTGTGCTATGTGTGATACATCTATGCTATTGTACAATACTGTTATACATCTCTGTGCTATGTGTGATTCATTGGTGTTATTGTTGTATGATACTGTTACACATCACTGTGCTATGTGTGATGCATCGGTGTTATTGTACAATACTGTTACGCATCACTGTGCTATGTGTGATACATTGGTGTTATTGTACGACACTGTTATACATCTCTGTGCTATGTGTGATACATCAGTGTTATTGTTATACAATACTGTTATACATCACTGTGCTATGTGTGATACATCAGTGTTATTGTTGTACAATACTGTTAAACATCTCTGTGCTACATGTGATACATCAGTGTTATTGTTTGATACTGTTACACATCACTGTGCTATTTGTGATACATCAGTGTTATTGTATGATACTGTTACACATTACTGTGCTATGTGTGATGCATCAGTGTTATTGTACAACGCTGTTATACATCACTGTGCTATGTGTGATGCATCAGTATTATTGTTTTACAATACTGTTACACATTACTGTGCTATGTGTGACACATTGGTGTTATTATTGCATGATACTGTTACACATTACTGTGCTATTTGTGATTCATTGGTGTTATTATTGTATGATACTGTTACACATCACTGTGCTATGTGTGATACATCAGTGTTATTGTTGTACAATACTGTTACACATCACTGTGCTATGTGTGATGCATCAGTGTTATCGTTATACAATACTGTTATACATCACTGTGCTATGTGTGATACATCAGTGTTATTGTTGTACAATACTGTTACACATCACTGTGCTATGTGTGATGCATCAGTGTTATTGTTATATAATACTGTTATACATCACTGTGCTATGTGTGATACATCAGTGTTATTGTTGTATGATACTGTTACACATCACTATGCTATGTGTGATGCATCGGTGTTATTGTACAATACTGTTATGCATCACTGTGCTATGTGTGATACATTGGTGTTATTGTACAATGCTGTTATACATCTCTGTGCTATGTGTGATACATCAGTGTTATTGCTATACAATACTGTTATACATCACTGTGCTATGTGTGATACATCAGTGTTATTGTTATACAATACTGTTATACATCACTGTGCTATATGTGACACATTGGTTTTATTGTATGACACTGTTATACATCTCTGTGCTATGTGTGATTCATTGGTGTTATTGTACGATACTGTTACACATTACTGTGCTATTTGTGATACATTGTGTTATTATTATTATATGATACTGCTGCACATCACTGTGCTATGTGTGATGCATTGGTGTTATTGTATGATGCTGTTATACATTTCTGTGCTATGTGTGATTCATTGGTGTTATTGTACAATACTGTTACACATCACTGTGCTATGTGTGATACATCAGTGTTATTGTTATACAATACTGTTATACATCACTATGCTATGTGTGATGCATTGGTGTCATTGTACGACACTGTTATACATCTCTGTGCTATGTGTGATTCAATGGTGTTGTTGTACGATACTGCTACACATCACTGTGCTATGTGTGATGCATCTGTGTTATTGTTGTATGATACTGTTACACATCACTGTGCTATGTGTGATGCATCAGTGTTATTGAACAATACTGTTGCACATCACTGTGCTATGTGTATATCAGTGTTATTGTAGCACCCCTTTGATTAGGTCATGTTGCTTATGCTATATTCCCATGCACCACATGACCCTAGACTTATGGTAGTGGCTGTTCTACATCTTACTTCACTTGCTACGTTAAAGTATGATGATAACCTACCTGGACAACAACACCTTCTATTGTGTGCACCTCATGCCTTCCACACATATAACAATGTTGTCCTTTTTGATTCTGTACCTTACATAAAGTAGTCCTGTAGTGATTTTCCACTGTAGACATCCAGATATGTTGCTTGTTATGTCACATGCATGTGTATAAAGTATTACAGTTGAATAATGTACTTATTACAATCTGCGATCTGGACATTCCCATTAGTTGTGCTTTGTGCTGGTGCTGTGGGGCAACATTGTGTGAACATCACTGTTTTGTCTGTGTACTTCTGCATGTGTGGCTTGTCATGACTCAAAGGTTTGATTCAGATGCTGCCATGTTGTCTGAGCTGGAACATATGGCCGGAGCATCCATTGCCTATGCCCATTTCTTCTCAACCCTATGTCCTCCTGACCATCATATAACAGTTCTGATAGTGCCACATCAGACATCTCAGGATTTTGGAGTAGGTCACCCATACCTGCATCTGGAAAGCCACTGTGCTTTGATGTTATCATGACACACACGGTGACCATCTCTGATGCTTTTTCTGTTGTGTATTAGAAAACAAATATCTATTCCTCATGTTTACTGTTCACATGTCTGGATATTTCTTAGAGTATAGCAGTGGTCTTGTACTTACCTAGTTGGAGCCCCTCCAGTATTTCACTATGTTGGAAAGTGGCCATCAGACCACTTTCCCTGCAAACTATTTCATCACCAGGGTATGTTGCCATGATATTGGTAATGGGGCTCTCTGCAGGGCATACCACCTGAGAATTGAACAGTGGCCATCTCTTTCAAATTGCTGTAATGTACCATTCAGCATTGGTTACTGCTGGGGTTTTGATTGGGACGTGGGTGCAGTCAGCTGCACCAAGGACATAGGGGAAGTGGCTAATGGTATAGAACTGTTTGATGACACGTCTGTGCTCAATGGCTGTTGTTAGGAAGTGGCTGTATTGATTCACTTTCCAGTACATTAGTGCCAGGAACTGTCCTTGAATGTGACTTGTGGCTGTCTGGGACACTCCTATGGCATCACCCACATACTGCTGAAATGTCCCAGAGGCCAATATACCAAAAGTCAGACACACTTTGGTTTCTACCAGTACTGTATTACTCTACAGACTGTGTGTATACATGGGTGGTACACACATCCTGCATACAATCTGTACCAGCTCTCTGTCTAACCTGTATCTATCTATGATTTCCTGAACAGACAGCTGGCTAAACTGTAGCCTAGTTCATCACCTTGCTGTCTGCCATCTGAGATTAATTTGCAAATCATCATCTATTATGGCTTTTAGTACCTTAGCCTACTGTAGTGCATTAAATCAGCTTGGAAGTTTTTGGTGTTATATTTTGTGGAATCTACAGGATTGCTTAGAAAATCACAGGAAATTCTACAGTTAAGGGTAAGCACAAATAGTCTCCACTGGGTGCTTTCATGAAGTTCTTGGTGCACTACTCTGTAGAGATTTATTTTCATTAGGGACACATTAGGTTTTGGAATCTGGCTGGTGCAGTCCGAGTTGGCATCTATCCTACACTGAATAAACTTTCAGTGCAGCATAAATAGAACCTGATAATGATTTCAGTATCTCTCTCAAAGAATCCATCTTTTATAGAATATACTTCCCTTAAATCCAAAGCAAAATAGCTCTCTACCACTTTTTAATCACAACCTGGATGAATGGATGAGAAACCATAAATTCATCCCTTGTCTGTTCCTTCATACCCTCATTGAAAGAGGTCAAAATTAGGAAGTAGTTATACGTGTCATAGGATATTGACAAACTGGGATCTTGAGACTAAGCTCTGGATGATCTGTTTTTCAACAGTTTAGTTATGAACCTATGAAACTAAGAAGATGCAATCCATCATGTCTCTAATGAGTACAAGTCAAAGGATGAACCTTCCAAGTTTTACCGAGAAATTTGCCAGACAGATTTTTCAGTTATCCATTTATTTATCTTAATTTGTTTATGACAAAGATTTCATTAAAGCTATGGTTGTTCAGAGGTAGTAGCCACCCTGAATCTCGGAGACAGTGGACCAGGACACCAGGGGAAAGTGCATGTTCATCAGCGATGGGTGTTATTGAGATCTTTAACATCCACTTGAGTTATCACCATCACATACAGATGGGAACCTGATAAATATGTGAGTAGAAGTTTGGAAGCTCAGGAAAACAGTATCCTCTCTATTACAGGCAGCATCAAGCTCTCATTTAAAATACATCGATATGTAAGAACATATTCATTAAACACCTTTATTGAATTATCACTTGTAACATAGATGTCATAAAAATATGTATTAATGTGTGTATTAGTAATATGCTTAGTGCATTTAGAGCTTGAAAAGGGTTAACACATTTATTCTATTTCATACTGCATAAATCTGTACAAACTGCAGATGCTTTCTGACCTTGTATTGTCAGCTAAAATATTTGCTTATGTGTGGAAATTTACTGAGAAGCAGATGATTTCTGCCTGTGTTAGGAAAATAATGAATAGAACAATACTACTTGTATAAATGTTATGAAACTTAGACAAGAAGTTCTGCTTGTGCTGTGAGAAAATACACAGCTATAGAAGCTATAGATAATTAGGACAAAGCCTGCTTGAAAATATGAACTGCAATCAGCATTTGCTTGTATCTGAGTTAGAAAAGTACTTTGAAATGTAACACTGTACAATAGAAGCCTGTAACGGATTAGTGCCCACCAAGGCCAGGTTGTTTTTCTCAAAAGTTTCTCATAAATCTAGTCATGTCAGCAGAAAATCTGAGTAACATCTGCTGTAGAACAATACTGAAAGTTGTGTTTGATTACTTCAGCCATAGAAGGCCATGTCTTGTAAAACAGTATAAGAATAGCATGCTTCCTGTTAGTAGTTAGGCAGAATCCTGTATTTGCATGTTTTTGTCTCCTTGCAGCAAGTTATTAAATGTGCCTTAACTGAGCCTGACGTGTATTGGTCTTTGAAGTTTTTCCTTTGACAGATTGGTCCTTCGGACCGGAAACCCTCACTTCACCTCTGATCAGACAGGCCAGGTTGCTTGAAACCGTACGGGGAAGAAACCAAATCGGTTCTTCTTATTTGAAAAGCCCTCCGACTGAATTGTCGTACAAAAGAGGCCAGCCACTTTCTGATCTGCGACTGAAGGACGGGTTTACTCGAACCAGGTGATCAATCACGAAGGCTCAGGTAAGGTGAATCTACATTTTTTTTCTGTTTTAGATCAGGGACTAGATTTGTATTGTTTTAAGACTTTGTTTATACAAGTCAGGGACAAAAAGATTACTGTCTTGTCATAGATCAGGGAAACAGAGCAGGTAGGCAGTCATTCTGAAGAGACTATAACAAAATCTGTGGTACCACGTTAAAAATAAGGAGTTATGTAACTATTAAAAGGGTAGAACAGAATGGGTAATAATTGCACAAAAAGACCCCAAAATCCGCCGTTAATCGAAGATGCGAAATACATGCAGTCACAGCATGCTGATAATATTAAATACTACTCAAAATGGGTTAATAAGTATGAATTTGATGGTAAATTAGAAAAATACTCGCTTGTCAAACTTGTCAAACAGCTTAAAACCGATTCCAAAGGTCGGGTAAAAAAGCAACGTCAATTAGGAATTCCTCAGGCACACAGGTGGATTGAGGAAGTAAACCGTAGGGAACAAAAGAATAATAATTCAAAAGCAATGTTTTTAGATAAGGAGGACAATAACTTAGTAATAGCATCAGCCCCTCCGTCTCCCTTACCAGAATATGAAGCAAGTGAACAAGTTAGTCCACCCCCAAGATATCCTGCTGTTACCGTAAGTAGAGACACTACAAAAGCAAAACCGTTTATTAGAGATCCCATCGAGACCAGGTCTCGAACACGGGCAGGAAACTCAAAAGGGGACATTGAGTTATATCAAATGGGTAGGAATTCACGATCTATGAGTGAAGAAGAAATATGCCCACTTATAGAAGTGCCTAATCCTTAGGCAGGACAAGAAGGTCAGGACCCAACTATCCTAGTGTATAGACCCTGGACTCCGGAAGACATCCGGAAAGCCACTGAGGGAATTCCCCATCCAAAAGTTAATTTTAGAAAGTTTTTAGAAGATTTGCAAGGAATGAGGCTAAGTTATAATTTAAACGGAGAAGAAGTAGAAAAAGTTTTCAGACAAATTGTAGGACCAGATTGGCACATGATTAGTGGCGACTGGAATCCCCATGACGCTGCTCTCAGGCCCCTCCCACATAGCAGCACAGAGTTAGACAACAGAGTGAAAGGTCTTACAGACCGAATCTCTGAGAGATGGAAGCCTAGGGCAGACTGGACTTGCATTAATCAATGCATCCAACAAGAAGGTGAGACTGTTGACAGATATTATGCCAGACTGTTAGAATGTTTTAATAACCACTGTGGAATGCAGGTTCCTGAAGATCAGACACATGATTCCCCATATGAGCAGCAGTTAAAGAATGCATTTTTGGAAGGCAGTATTGCACCCATAAGCAGCTTTATCACAAAGCACATGGTAGATCATCGTACAAGTAGGTTACAATCATTACTTGAATATGCTAGGCATGCCGAAAGGCATTTTAATAGCAAAAAGAAAAAGAAAGCCCAAGTATTTTCTGTAGAAAATGGAGCAGAAGTTTATGTAGTACAGTCCGGGAAAAAGGGCAAGAGAAATGCCTAGGGAAACAAACAATCTGATCAGCAATCAGAGGACTTTGAAGGGCGAAAGAAAAGGGGTGAATGTTTTAAATGCGGTAAAAAGGGACACTTGGCAAGGGATTGCAAGAAAAACAAGAAGGCAACCATGGAAGACAAGGAGGGTGAGGACTGACTATATGATAGTCAGGAATCACTAGAAGGGGATAGCAGAGAAGGGACAAATGAGAATGTGATAGAGGAAGTGCAGGAAGTCACGGATAGTGAAGAAAATGAAATATTGGATTTGGCTTTATTGAGCTTAGAGCTCTATTTAGCAGACACTAAACCAGAAGTTACACTCCTGGTAGAAGGGAGGGAAGTCAGATTCTTGTGTGACTCAGGGGCATCACAGACCCTGATACATCCCTCCAAACTGCCAGAGAACTCAGAGTCACCTGATTACATACTAGTGAAAGCAGCTAATGGACAGCTGTATCAGGAGCCCCTCTCCCATAATATTGCAATAACTGATCCTGTTTCAGGATTGACCCAGAAAAGCAAAATTGTTGTTTCTGCAAAATGCCCAGTAAACCTCTTGGGCAGAGACCTTATGCAGCTATTCGGTATAGCATTAGTTCCGACTATGCAGAGTATGGAAGCACAGCGACAAATTGATACCTTTGCAGTGCAATCGGAGGGTGAAATGTTTTATTGGTACAGCCAGGACTTGGTTACGACTGGTCCAGGGGCAGTGACTGAAGAATTGATGAACGTAGCCATCAGCAAGTTCCCCTCCCTTGACACTGATAAACAACATTTGTTGCACTGTACTCTGTATTATTGTAACACACCAGGACCTGATAAGGAATATGAGCAAGAATTGTTTAGAAATTGTGCAAACAGATTGATATTACGTAATCTGTAATGGGACACAGAAGGGAACAGTGTAGTCAGCTGTTCATTGCCCCAGGAGTTCTTTGCACTTTATAAATCTAATCGATTACCACATGTTAGCTTAACTAAGGGCAAAAATGTGAAATGGGTAGACTTAGGAGAAAAAGTCACAAGATGGGAAAAACAGACAGAGTTAGAACTGTCAGAACAGGGAATACAAATGCAGAAGTTGAATTGGATAACTCAAACCCACCCAGCTGTACACTTGCAGTCTAGCAAGGACAGCTGATTAGCACTCCTATTGAAGGAGGAAGAGAATGCCTTACAGAATATACCAGAAACTCTCTGGTCAACGGGAAAATCAGATGTAGGACTTATTCGTACAGTGGGACCAGTTACTATTACACCAAAGTCAGCATTTAGACCACAAAAAAGACAGTATCCTTTAAGAAAAGATGCAGAGGTGGGAATCAAACCTATTATAGCAGCTTTACTTAAGGAAGGGGTGCTGGTGGAATCTCCTGATTCACCATGTAACACACCCTTATTTCCTGTTAAGAAAGTGAATGAAGAGTGACGCATGGTCCAAGATTTACAAGCCGTAAATGACGCAGTAATACCAAGGGCACCTACGGTGCCAGACCCACACACCCTGTTGAATGATTTAAAACCTCAACAGAAATATTTTTCTGTGGTAGATATCAGCAATGCGTTCTTTTCGATACTGATACACCCTGACAGCCAGTATTGGTTTGCATTCACATTTCAGGGGAAAAGGTATACATATACGCGACTACCACAGGGGTATTGTGAAAGTCCAACCATATTCTCACAAGAAATGGCAAGCAACTTGGTGGGATTTACCCCACCAAGAGGTAGCCAGATTTTGCTTTATGTTGATGATATCCTGCTGGCGGCCCCCACCCAGCAAGATTGTAAAGAAGATACCATAGCACTATTGCAATTTTTAGCCACTGAAGGACATAAAGTAAACAAAAATAAACTGCAGCTTTGGAAAAAACAAGTTAAATACCTACGATATGTAATATCCAAGGAGGGTAGGACAGAAAAGTAGCGATTTTGCAAGCACCAAAACCGACTACCAAGAAGGAAATTATGTCCTTCCTGGGTACGACTAATTTTTGTCAGAGCTGGATTCCAAACTATGCCTTGGAATCTGCACCGCTGACTAACCTGATTTATAAAAAGCCTATGGCAGCACAGGATTTGTTACAATGGACACCAGAAGCAGAATCTGCTTTCTGCAAACTGAAACAGTTAATAGCGCCCTCATTAGTTTTAGGTTTACCAAACTATCATAAATGTTTTTTCCAAACTGTAGATTGTAAGCAAGGTTATATGACATCAGTGTTAACACAGCAGCATGGGGACAAGCAACGCCCTATTGCTTATTATTCATCACAATTGGACCCAGTGGCACGGTCTTTACCTCACTGTGTACAAGCAGTAGTTGCAGCTGCAATGGCAGTACAGGCTTCGGCCTCAGTAGTTTTGTTCCACCCTCTCACATTGAGAGTGCCTCATGCAGTCGCGATTATTTTACTGCAAGAGAAGGTAGCATATCTTTCCCCTGCTAGGCATCTTTCCTGTATGACTATATTGTTGAGCCAACCTCATATGACAATTGAACAATGTACGACTTTGAACCCTTCTACCTTGCTCCCAGCCCCTGCAGATGGCACACCACACAGCTGCCTGCAGGTGATTGAGCAAAAGACACTGCCTAGAAAAGATCTCATGGATGTCCCCTTGGATGATGCCGAGGTGACATACTGCATAGATGGCTCGTGCAAAAGGGGTCCTGCAGGACAGAACCTAGTAGGATATGCAGTAGTTTCTGATACTGATATTATAGAAGCGAAATCTTTACCACACAATTTATCTGCACAAGCAGCAGAATTGATTGCCTTGACACAGGCATGTACCTTAGCAAAGGGTAAATGTGTGAACATTTTTACTGACAACCAGTATGCTTTTTTTACTGTACATGTTTTTGCGCACCAGTGGAAAAATCGAAGAATGATAACATCTACTGGCAAACCAATCAATCATGCACAGTTTATTTTAGATCTTTTAGAATCTATTCAGTTACCTCAGAAAGTAGCTATTTGTAAATGCACAGCTCATACCAAGCAACAGGACAGGATTTCAAAAGGTAATGCGAGAGCTGATACAGCTGCAAAGCAGGCAGCTTCAGAAGTATTTCTTTTGAATGAGGAATTACAGCCCTCTGAGATTTTAGACTTAGAAATGTTAAAGACAATGCAGACACTTACTACGCAAGTTGAAAAACAAAGATGGGTAAAACGAGGAGCAATTCTCAAAAAAGGGCTGTACATCTCTAAAGAAGGAAAACCGATATTGCCATCTAATTTGTTTAGATATGCAGTTTTGTTGAGCCATGGGCAGTGCCATGTCTCAACAGGTGGGATGGTACAGCTTTTGAACCAAGTGTTCACGACATATGGATTCTTAAATTACTCTAAAAAATTCTGCTCAATGTGCCACATTTGTAATAAACATCATGCACAAGGGGCATTAAAGCCCAAACAAGTGAGTTTCCCTACACCACCGTATCCATTTCATACTATCTGTATGGATTTTATACAATTGAACAAATGTGAAAATAAGAAGTATTGTCTTGTCATTGTAGATATGTTTTCCAGATGGGTGGAAGCCTTTCCGACTAAAAATCCAGACGCGGCAACTGTGGCCAAAGTTCTTGTTAAAGAAATCATCCCTAGATTCAGCATTCCGGAAAGGATCTACAGTGACAACGGCACACACTTCGTAAACCAGACCATACAACAGTTAAGTAAACATTTTGGTATTTCTTTAAAAAATCATTGTGCATATCACCCACAATCTGCAGGGCTAGTAGAGAGGCATAATGGGATTTTAAAAAATAAGTTAAGGAAGTTAATAGTAGAAACACAGAGAAATTGGGTGTACTGTCTGTCCCTGGCACTGTTGAGCATGATAACTGTTCCGAATGCAAAAGGATTGACTCCTTTTGAAAAACTATTTGGAAGGGCTTATTATATACCTCAGTGGAAATCTCTCATGCCCGCAGACCAGGAAGCTGACAGTACACTAGCTGAGTATATGAGAAACCTGTTAAATTCTAAACATTTGTTGTAGTCAAATTCTGTTTCAGATAAAAAACGAACCAGACCGTCAGAAGTGGCAGTGTCCCCTGGTACCTGGATTTAGGTGAAGACAGTAAAGAAAAAGAACTGGGCATCACCAAAGTGGGAAGGTCCATATCAAGTGCTTCTGTCGACACCCACTGCAGTCAAGGTAGCGGAGCGCACCTCCTGGATCCACCTGATGCACTGCAAACTAGTTAAAAACTTTGAACTGGACAAAAATCTTGTCACATGCCAAGAGTAAAAATGATAGAGTCCAGAAGAAACAGGAATGCAGAACAACCCTTTCCTCAGAAGTATTGCATAATTATCCTGTTAACTGTACTAGTGACAATAATCTTTTTGTTGTGGCCTTTCCTTTTCCCAGCCACACAGACTGAACTGAATAAACGTGAAGCATTACTCATAGACTGGCATCCAAACTTTAACACTTACCAGGCAATTAAATATGTGTATGCTGAGACTTTCAATGTTTCGAATTGCTGGATTTGCACAGCTTTGCTGACAGCATACAGGGGGTTATTAATGACTACAGTCCCCCTAGGGGTCAATGATACCTGGGAAAACTTGATTTATGATACCTCAACCATTACATCACAAGATAAAATAGCATTGCACTTGTCTGTTCCACAAAAGGGAACTGTGTGTTTTTTATAAAAATGATACTGTTCCGGTCGGTTGGAGCAATTGCATTGTGACTGTTCCTTATAAATGTTACACTAAAGATAACAATGTAGATTTTTATTGTAATACAAATTATGATTCATTTCTTGGATTGATGCACAAAACAATTGATGAAGTAAAACATAATTCTGTTCTTTATAAGCAACTGTCTATAATTGATAGAAAAATGTTTCATGCAGGGTGAGTGCATATTCATAGCAAGGTTACTACTAAAGTAGAGGACTGTTATTTTGTGTGTGGCAGAAAGGCATGCAAATGGTTACCTGAGAATTGGTCCGGCAGTTGTTTTTTGGGTTACCTGGTTCCGGCCATACGACACACTGCAGTTTTGCCTCGAGGAAAAATTTGAAATGTCTGAGAGGTCGTCAAGAAACCTGTAAATCCAGTGGGACAAATTGATGCATGTTGGAAAGACCATCATTCTATAGGCAAAGGACTGACACACATGGACTTGAGTGATAGCGTTATATTGTGAGCAGGCATATTACCAGCATATGGAGCAATGAAATCAATCTGGGAGCTGAGAAAACTATCGAAACTTTTCGAAGTAATGAGCAACGCAACTTTTTCCACTCTCGAATTGGTGACTGATGAGCTGAATGCCATGAGAACTGTAGTGCCTCAAAACCGCATGTCTCTCGACTTCACCATAGTGGCGAGAGGTGGTACTTGCGCTTTAATCCAAGAAGAATGCTGTTCGTATATTCCTGACCATAAACACGAGATAGACAATCATCTTGAGGTAATTCAGCAAGTGTCGGCCATGACCAAACCAGGCCCAAACCCACTGATGGACTTTTTCCAGAAATGGTTTGGGGGGTGGGGTACCATCCTAATGAACATCCTGATTGCCATTTGTGTAGGAATGCTCCTATTGGGAGTATGTGTTTGTTGTGGTATTCCCTGCATGAAAAGACTGATTAAAGACTTATAGACATGTCAGTTTCTGAAACCTTATATCAAAGTACTGAGTTTGAAGAACTGTTAAAAGATTGAAAATGCTTTCATAAGTTTAAACTGAATGACTCTCTTAACTGCAAATCCTGAGTGGGAAGAGGTTAGGAGAAGAAAACAAACTGTTTATGCTTATTTTGAAAGCAGAATAAAAGTATTAATAGGGGGAAATGTCAGAAAAATATGTATTAATGTGTGTATTAGTAATATGCTTAGTGCATTTAGAGCTTGAAAAGGGTTAACACATTTATTCTATTTCATACTGCATAAATCTGTACAAACTGCAGATGCTTTCTGACCTTGTATTGTCAGCTAAAATCTTTGCTTATGTGTGGAAATTTACTGAGAAGCAGATGATTTCTGCCTGTGTTAGGAAAATAATGAATAGAACAATACTACTTGTATAAATGTTATAAAACTTAGACAAGAAGTTCCGCTTGTGCTGTGAGAAAATACACAGCTGTAGAAGCTATAGATAATTAGGACAAAGCCTGCTTGAAAATATGAACTGCAATCAGCATTTGCTTGTATCTGAGTTAGAAAAGTACCTTGAAATGTAACACTGTACAATAGAAGCATGTAACGGATTAGTGCCCACCAAGACCAGGTTGTTTTTCTCAAAAGTTTCTCATAAATCTAGTCATGTCAGCAGAAAATCTGAGTAACATCTGCTGTAGAACAATACTGAAAGTTGTGTTTGATTACTTCAGCCATAGAAGGCCATGTCTTGTAAAACAGTATAAGAATAGCATGCTTCCTGTTAGTAGTTAGTCAAAATCCTGTATTTGCATGTTTTTGTCTCCTTGCAGCAAGTTATTCAATGTGCCTTAACTGAACCTCACGTGTATTGGTCTTTGAAGTTTTTCCTTTGACAATAGGCAAACTTACATTTATATAAAAGTAACCAAACTGTATTAACAAGTTCACATCTACAAACATCATGCGTCACATATATTGCTATATATCATATAACTTAAGCAACATTACATAAATTATTCAATTCCTTCCCTTTTTTCTAAACAAGAGACATCTTTATTAAGCCATCACTTATGACATAGGCAATCATACATTTATATGGATGAAAACAAACCACACCTTCCTGCTTGTGCTATGTATAGGAGTTTTAACTGTGTAGCTCTGAAATACCCCTTCATATCTGGTAATCCCAATCCTCTCTGTTCTACTGGAGGAATCAGATTATCCCACTTGACCCCTGCTGTCTTCCCCTCCCAGATAAAGTCCTTCAGCACTTTAATTTCTATCCACATCTCCTCTGGTTGACAATAATATGCCTGACCTGTGTATAAATAATGGGACTAAAAAAATGTAATTGCTTGTATCTTACTAGATGTATCATTATAACAAAGCTTCAATTTTCTCAGTTTTTGTATTATCTTTTGTTTAGTCTCTTCCTACATATCCTTAGCTGCCATACCAGAATAATTTTTAATCCATACTCCTAAATACTTCAGTTTATCATTTGAGGGATATTCACAGCTGTACTTTAGGACATGCTGTTGTTAAATACCTTAATGGGATGATGACTTCAACACCATTAATATAAATGTATCTTGGTAGTGAAACCAAAAATGAGCTATATATTAAAACAATAAATGCCTAGAAAATTTAGAAGCATATTTTATTAAATATCATGCACTAGAATTTTGCAGATGCTTATATGATAATATTTTAATAAACTCGAAGGATAATTATGGGCAGCTGCAGTGGTGCAGCAGTTAACGTTGCCACCTCACAGCAAGAGGTTCTCCGGTTCGATCCTCGGCTGGGGTGCCTTCTATGTGGAATTTGTATGTCCTCCCTGTGGTCACATGGGTTTCTTCCCACATCCCAAAGACATGCTGTAGGTGGATTGGATACTCCAAATTGGCCCTAGGTGTGAGTGCGTGCCTGTGTGTGCCTTCTGTGGAAGGTTGTGCACCGGGCTGGCAACTCAACACCATAAAACTCCACTGCCAATCATGAGTAGACAAGTGATCCGCTGTGGCGACCCCTAACTGGGAAAAAGTCGAAAGAAGGATAATTATGCAGGTGAGGTGCATTGCACAGCTATTCACAGAACAGATTATTTTCATTTTTTTTTTTTACTAAATAAATGAAACTGGAAAATAATTAGTTCAAAACAGCATGCATCAATTACAACTGTCATTTCAAACTTGCATCCTGAGCCCTGAATCCTGTCAGGCTTAAGTAATTCTTACTCTTTGCTACAGCTCTGCCCCATTCTCCGCACACGCACACACATACAAACACACACACACACGTACATAACACAATTGCAGCCACCACCTTCTAAAGCAAAGCACATGGTACTTTTAATATCCTTTTAATTTCTCAATGATGTCTTGAAGAGGTACTTGAGCTTCATTGATTGATGGGTTTATTCTTCACATTTTCATGTCTAAGAGCTCTTCAGACTAGACAAACAGAAGAAAGCAAGTGACTCATTTAATGATATGTGCTCAGCATAAACTAATATTCTAATTCATTTATTTTTTTTTAAATCAAAGGAAAGTAACAAACATTTTAGACTTTGCTTATATTTTGGTCACAGCTTTTACTCAGTTTTGCTTAGCCTGTAGGCTGAAGTATAAGGCATGTCTTGACCACAATTATCATATAAAAGAAATAAGAAGTAGGGGCACAGAACCCGTGTTTTACATTATAGAATATTCTAGTCTTCCATGTAGGTCAGACTGCGTTATGACAGGTATTACATAACATTTACAGAAGAATTTACAACCGATATCTTATATGTCTAGGAACTGCTATGTTCTGAAAAAAGACTTCATGCTTTTCCAACTTAGAAACATATGCATTTGAATATGGTTTCTAGAAAAAAAAGACTACAGTTGTATATAATCTGTAAAACTATAACAATGAAAAGGTAAGAAAATGCTGGATCATGATTGGCTAAAAGCATATTTCTTACTGGGATGTATAGGTTCATAGGTTCATAGGTGTGTAGTAGGCTAATGGCCATGGAGCCTTTACAAGCCTAGCCCATAGGATTACCCTGACGTAGCGCCACAAGACCTTAGTTCCCAGTACCTCTGTCGAGTAGAGCCACTGGAGTTATCCCTAGTGTGAATTTTCTGTTTCCCATCCACTCATCAAGATTGCTCTTGAAGAGGGTCAGCGAGGTGCTTTGCTTGACATATATGGGAAGTCTGTTCCATAGCATGGGCACTCTCTGGTTTATGAACCTGTCCCTTCAGCATGTTCTATTGATTGTGGTAATGAGGCTGTGGTCTCTGGAGCATGTGGTGTAGAAGGATTGGGATTTGTTTAGATGTAGCATTTCTAACAGAGCTCCTGATTTTGCAGAATGACCCTAATTTTGCCTCATATTTTGTTCTATTTCTCATAAAATTTGATGTTGTCTGGTCAATCCTTTGGGAATATAGTTACAAAATAATGAAAGGATTTTTAGTTCCAGACTTTGTATCCTTCAGAAAACACAGGCCAATGCAAAATGTATTATTCTAAATGGAAATCACTCTTTTATTCTGTTATAATGTGGATGAAAGGGCAGGCTGAGGTGGAGTAACAATCCTTTCCATTTGATAGAAGATTCACCAGATTTTGTGTTTCAGTCCACCCATGATAAGGTAGTCGTCTCTTACTCCTCACTCCATATCATGCCTTGTTTAATTATACATATTAGAGTCTTGTCTGTGCTGTTGTCTTTAACATGAATTCAGGTTTGAATAGTAGGGGTTACCAGATATATAGGAAAGCAAAGCTAAACTAAAACAAAAAGATACGTTACAGCAGACTAAATACATAAAAAGTAGTGATCATTGATAACACTGTGGCAACAGAACTTTTGCATCTCACATGCAACAGAACTTTTGCATCTCACATGTCTGCAGCTTCGGTTTCCTAATCATGTGAGATGCAAAAGTTCTGTTGCCACAGTGATCATTGATAACACTGTGGCAACAGAACTTTTGCATCTCACATGATTAGGAAACCGAAGCTGCAGACATGTTATTTGTATTTCTTTTTTCTTCAGTATATAAATGAACATTACAATATTAATATAATTCCTAGGCCGACATTCCTAGTGAAATAGAATGATAGCCATTTCCACTGTGATAAATGTAGGTTACCAACAGCAGAAAATAGAAAAAGCAGAAATTCATTTTCTAGATGTTATTCTGAACTGTTCAATGAATCAATGAACTCTGCTCTATATCTTTAAATATGCAGGGTCACCAGCATTGATACCTATATAATAATCTAATTCTAAATTGTCCTAAAAGGTGTAGAGATAGCTTTCTATTCCAGCCTGAAAGCTAGAAAGAGTTATCCAGCAGCAAAGAAAAACACATTATGTAATATCTTATCCATAAGCCAAGCACCCACATAGGGTAGCTAGTTGAGGAGTTCTCATTTTGCAAATCAGAACTTTCTAGTAGACTTGATTGGCAGTGATGTGAGATACTGATTGGCTTGTGATGTTCAGGAAGGGAAGTGCATCTGCTAAGAACATATAACTTACGTATAATCCTCATGTGTATATAGCAGATCAATGGCAACTTATTGTTAATTTGCCAAAAATGTAGAACCCTTTCTTAAATGTTGGTGCTATGTTTCAAATGTTGGCTTTTTCATCTAGAACAATAATTTGCACAACTTTATGGCAGCCTAGTCTTACTAAACGTTTCTCTTTTCAGCCAGCTGTTGCCATTATTGCCTTGTTTAATTATAAGCAAAAGCCTGCTATAATTTCTGTGAGCCATTGCTTGATAATGACTTCCTTATGAATGCCATGAACCAAGCAAGATGTAGCAATCTTTCTACTGGTTTCATAGTTCTTGCTATGATACCGTTTTGCTTAAGCCTCAAGGATCAGTATATTCGGGACATATATGTGTATTGTATGCCCTAATGGATGTCAGCATGGGCAGCTTACATGGGCCTGCCTAAGCTGTTACCTCACTTATAGATACTTCCTGCATATACAAGATAATGAGCTGGAGAGGCTGCTAGTTACATCCCTTTGCTGTATAATTCTGTGGCAGCATATAATACTCCCCAAATTATATTTAAATTCTATGAGAATAGATGCTATGTTACCATGGAATAAATTGATGTGTACATTTCATTGCTTTCACAGCAGCGTTCCTTGCTTTGCAATAAAGTGAATCTGTATTATCTGTATTTCATCTAAGTCAGTCAGAATGCAGCCCACTGAATCAGACAGAAATTAAAAAAAAAAACTAGCCACATGTTCTGAAATTCTGTAATTTAGATTCTTGTTCTACTCTAAATGGCTTTTGATATGATACAGTACAATTCTGGTGACTTAGCTTTTCCTTTTTCAAAGCAATCAGACTGTAATACTAATGCATGTCTTTTTAGTAAATTCATTTTAGCATTGTTCTAAGTTTCCTTAAATCTAGGGGTGTATGTGCAACAGGAAAGCACAAACATTTTCATTTTGATATTAATGGAGTTTTAAAAACATATTTCTGAACTGTTTTAAGAATTGATTTTGTATATGCAGACTGAGTCTATAGACTGAAATTAATTTCCTTCTAAGGTAAATTTTATTAAACAGATGAAAGGATTGCTACATATTTCTAATTTATCATATTTGATAAATTTATAGGAATTTAGCATAATCTGCTCCTGGATCGTTTTATATATATATAAATAAATTCATGGGTAGTATAATCATTTTAATAAGTACTAACCTATCCCCGAAATTGAAAAAAATCATTCCATTTTTAATAAGAAGTGAAACGTCTTCAACTATTTTTTCAAAATGATTAATAATCTTACTCACATCATAATAGATTTTTATTCCTAAATATTTTAGTTCTTTTTCTTCCCAGTTATTTTTATATTTATCTTTAAACTTACTATCTAGTAAACGAGTAACACTAAACTTTTAGTTTTATTATTATTAAATTTCAGCAGCGATATTTCTTGAAATTTTTTAATTTCCTGATCTATTTCTTCAATTGAATAATTTAAATCAACTTCTTCTTCTTCTTCTGGCTTTTCCTGGTTAGGGGTCACCACAGTGGATCACCTGTCTGCTCATGATTGGCAGTGGAGTTTTTACGGTGTCGAGTTGCCAGCTCGGTGCCCAACCTTCCACAGAAGGCACACACATGCACACAGTCATGCCTAGGGCCAATTTAGAATGTTCAGTCCACCTACAGCATGTCTTTGGGATGTGGAAGGAAACCGGAGCACCTGGAGGAAACCCACACAACCACAAGTAGGGCATGCAGACTCCACAAGAAGGCACCCCAGCCAAGGATCGAACCAGAGAACCTCTTGCTGTGAGGTGGCAATGCTAACTGCTGCACAGGATGTGGGAGGAAACTGGAGCACCTGGAGGAAACCCATGCAACCACAGGAAAGACATGCAGACTCCGCAAAGAAGGTACCCCAATTGAGGTTAGAACCTATAAGACAAGTGTTTAAGGCCTAGGATCCTCTTTTTGAGGTACTGTTGTGGCCTGTCCAGTTGTTGCAGGTGTCTAGTGAGGTACATGTCAAATGGGGAATTGTACTCGATGATTGGCCTAATGAGGGAAGAGTAGAAGGAGACAATGACCTCTTTCTTCCTGGATGCAAAACCCTTAGTAATGAGATGAACCACATAGAAGGACTTTCTGACCACAGTGGCAATGTGGTGGTCAAAAGTGAGGCTGCTATCAACCTGTATTCCCAAATCTCTTATAACACTTTCTGTGTTCAGTGGACTACCATCGATGTTTTAATTCATGGGAAACAGGTTTTTCCCAAAGGGGATGATGACACATTTTTTGGCATTGAGCTTAAGGCCATGGTTTTGACACTTGTCATTGGTTTCAGCTAGGCCTTTCTGTAGGATGTCAACATCACTTGGAGAGTTGATAATAGCTCCCAACTTGCAATCGTCTGCGAACTTTGTCAGCCTGAGGCCCTTTGTGTTGGCCTGGACTTCACAGAAGTAGATACCGAACAGGAGAGGACCCAGGACTGAACCCTGTGGGACTCCACTCATGACTGGTCAGCAGTCTGACTTGGAGTCTGCTACTTTCACATTGTAGGTTCTTTCTGTGAGCCAGTTTGCAACCCACCTAGTGATATAGGGGTTGATGCCTAGCTTAGTGAGTTTTTATATGATTCCTGAATGGGGAATGGTATCAAAGGCCTTGGCCAGATCAGGGTAGGCTGTATGAACCACCTTTCCTTCATCCACAGCTCTGGAGACTAACTCAAAGAAGTCAACCAAATTGAACAGGCATGATCTACCCTTCACAAAACCAAACTGTGTGGGATCCAGAGATTGGAGATTCCCTATATCCTTGTTTATTAGGTCCATGATGATGCATTCCATAGCGTTGCATATCAGACTCATCAGGCTAATGGGGTGATAGTTCTCAGGGTCTGTAGTCACTCCTCCTTTGTGGAGAGGGATGACTGTAGCAGTGTGCCATTCAGTAGGGACAAAGCCTGAGGTGAGGCTGTGATTGAACAGGGCACACAGGTGAGGTGCCAGTTCACTCTGTAGTTCATGTAGAACACAGCCAGGGATATTGTCAGGTTCCATGGAAGCTGTATTCTTGGCCTTGGACAGTGCTGTTTTAACCTGTGCAGCAGTAATACTAGGTGCCTGGCAATCTACTTGTATTGTGATTGGTCCATTTTGGGAGAGCGGGAAAGTTGGCACTGAATCTGTCGGCTAGTATATTGGCAATATCTGTTGGCTCGGTATAGGAGGTACCATTGTGCAGTAGCTCAGAGCAAATCTGGGTATTGCCATGGAGATTCTTTACATAACTATAGTAGGCCTTGTGGTTGTCTTTACTATCTGCTGCAATTCTGTTTTCGTAGCTAGCTTTAGAAGATTTGATGAGGGATCTCAACATTTTGTTGAGGCTGATAAGAGAGTTTTTCCATTGTTGGGACTTCACCTTATTCCGCATCAGTTTCCTCCTTCTGTTGTAGAGTTTGTTTATGGCAGGGGACCACCAGATTAGCTTCCTTTTTTTGGAGGAGAGTGTCTTGGTTCTATTGGGTATGGCGAGATCCATGCATTTGTGTATGTGTTTGTACAGTGCATTGGTGTATAATTCAGCGGTCATGCAACTATTCTCCATTTGCATGGGTGCCATGAAGTTAGCCACCTCTGTTTTTAGGAGCCCAAAGTTAGCTTTGGAGAAGTTTTCATGGTGGTTACCTTTGGGGGTGGGGGTGGGAGGGATGTGGATTTCCAGGGTGATTAATTTGTGGTCAGATCTAACCAGGGAGGAGTTAACTACTGGTGTAGAGCAATGGTTGCCCATGTTAGTAATGACCAGGTCAAGGATGTTGCTAACTCTAGTGGGGGTAAGAACGAGCTGGTCCAGGGCATTTGAATTAATGAATTCCAGGAAACTTTGGGCAAGTGTATTGGTACATGAGTAGTTTTCCCAGTTAATGGAGGAGTAGTTGAAGTCGCCCAGTATGAGAGTGTTAGGTTGGACCTTAATATTCTCCAATGTGCTTAGGAATGTGGAGTGTGAGTCTTGGGACATTGTTGGGGACCTTTAGCAGGCTACGACCTGAATTGCTGTCTTACCCAATGTTAGCTGTACCTGAAGTATCTCTGATACATTATGTTGGGCTACCAGTCTGGAGGTGTGCTCATCCTTTATGAATATGGAAACACCACCGCCTTTGGAGCTTTGGTCCAAGTTCTGGGGCCGAAAGGTGTGGAATGAGTTATAGCCTGATAGTCAGGGGTGCTTTCTGTTGACTTGAACCAGGTCTCTGTTACAGCACAAATGTTGATGTTCTCCATTTTAAGGAGTGCTTTGAGCGAGTGCATTTTCAGATTTAGACTTCTAGTGTTGAGCAGCATGACCCTCAGATTGCATTTGTTTGTAGCTGTTATGGTGGTAATTTGGTCTTTGGAACACCACCTAAAAAAGGAACTATAGGGGTGGCAGGAGCCTTGGCCAGTATCCGGAAGCCCAGGGGTGACAGATGCAGGCCATCTCTGGCAAAGCATAGAGGTCATTTAATCATGTCATCCCGTACAGACAGATACTAGATCCCCTTAGAATGACACCAGAAACTTAGCCAGTTGTTGAAATCAATCATTTTCTGCTTGTACTGTGGTATCATTCTGGGTGATGGTAGGAAGCTGCTCAGGGCTAGGGTCATACCCGCCTGGGCTACATAATCCGAGAACTCTTCCATGTCTCTTTTCATGTAGTCCAGTGAAGTACGTCTCAGGTCATTCATACCCACATGTACATATTTGTACCTGTTGTTGAGGGACCTGAGTGCATGCGTTATGTAGCAGATCCTGGCACCTGACGGGCAGCTGACTGTTACTTTCTCCTTATTCAACCTAGTGAGTGGGACATCAGTGTGCCTCACTATTGATTCACCTATGACTAGTGTGTTGGGCATGCTGTTCTGCCATAGGGGCTTTGGTTGAGTGGCACACTGTTTAGGAGAATTATGTGTCTCGTGATTAGTGTTGTGTTGTGATGGTCGAGTACGTTTTTGCCTTGGAGGTGTCTGCTGTTTGGTAGATTTTTATTGAGAGCCTCCGAAAATGTGGGTGTGTGGTTTGTGTCTTTATGTGAAGGCAGTGCTGGTGTGTGTTCTGGAGGGCTATGTGTTCCATGTGGTGTGGTGCAAGTGTTGACCTTCTCCTCTTGACCAGCTCTTCCGGTCTTGGCTGGAAAGTCCATGGCTTCCAATTTGGATATATAAGTGGATCTCTCGCAAGTCTTTGTGTTGGGAGGTAAGAGGAGAGGGTTGTTGGTGTACACAAAGCAGTTGCTACATTGCTTTATGCCCAAGTTCACCAGGTTAATAGGAGAAAGCACAGGAAACTGACCTTTAGACATACCTGGATGGGTGGGTATTAATAATAAGTACTGGAGCAGTTTCCTTATAGAACATTTAGTGCTGGTAGCACTTTTGTGTGCTACAATAATTGCTACAAGAAGTCTGGTAAAGCTCTAGACTGATAAGCTAGTAAAAGTGCAGGAGAGCAGAGAACTAGCAGGTCTAGGGGAAAAATTGAAGAGCAGACTTTGGCAATGCTCAGAAGCTACAAACCGTCCTGGATACAGCAAATATCTATCTGGACTAGATTAGTTACTATAAAGGTGGGAAACAAGCACAAATGTGGGCTTTTAAACCAGAAGTTGAAAGAGATGGAAAAAACTGCCCAAACGGCCAATAAACTTCACTTTCTGGGCCAGTAACCACCCCTCCTGTGTTAGATAGGCTACCTAGTGCTTACCACTCCAACGGATAAGCTAGAAAGCTTCCCTCCAATACAAAGTCTTGGGGGACTCAGAAGTTTACATACAGTCCTGGATACAGCAAATCTGTATCTGGATTAGACTAGTTACAGGAAAGGTGGGAAACAAGCACAAACGTGGTCTTTTAAACCAGAAGTTGAAAGAGATGGAAAACACTAAATTGCCATGGAAGACCAGTTAAATAAAGGCAGCAAGCATACCATCAGCCAAATCAACTTAAGAACAAATTATTGGTAAGGCAACATTACTGTTCACATATATATGCATTTTTCAGTTCTTGGAGTTGCAACCAAAACAGTTACCTTCCTGAATGTTTTTGAGGCTGTATGTAACAAGCATGCCATCAACTAAAGCATCTTAAGAAGAATCATGTGTGGGGGAGAGCATTACAGTTTACATATATGTGTCTTTCACTTCTTGGAGATGCCATCAACATGATTACATTTCTGAATGTTTTTGAGGCTGTCAGGCATGACATCATCATTGGTAAGTAGTAATTTCTATACCATAACTACACCATTGTGTCTTATTGCATATATATAGAAGCAACACCTAGTAATGAGACAGTACCACACTCACCCATTTTTTACTTTATTTTATTTGTATTTGTTTTCTTGGACAGAGCACTGATTTCCATGGACCTTTTTCAGACTCAGCCTGGGAGGGGTGTCTGGTTAAGTGACTTGCTGAGAGTCGCACAGTTAAAGCAATGGAAGCTGAGAGAAACTGTCATGGTGTATCCTGCTATGCATTCCCCAAACTCAGCCCCTGATACATGCACTGTGACCCCTGACAATAACATGTATGGTAGTGCTGCATTACTGAGCAGATCATCATGTATGGAACACTACATGGGCCGTCATGTATGGAACTCTACATGGTCAGCTATGCTTGCTGCAGTAACAATGTCATGCAAAATGATCCCTTAAATCAACAACTTGTCATTGTAGACCTATGACTGACACTCTTTGGTCAATATGCTTTGCATAACATGATTCCAGTACTTGTATTTAACTCTCATTTTACAGATACATACCACACTGACACTGCAAGAGATCCCCTCCCCCACTATTAAAAGTCCTATAGAAAATCCTATCAAGGTATATTTCCCACTCATTCAAATACAGCATAAAGTACAACAAATGGCCCAATTTTTTTTAATATTTTTTTCCCACGTGAACCATCTGATATCTTTCCTGCCTGTACTCTAGCAGCTCCTTCATGTTTTGATAATGGGGAAGACTAGGCCATTTTATTTCCAGGACAGAGTAAGAGACCTAGGCAACATGCCTTCCCTTTGCAAGTTGAGAGCCTTTTTAGCACATTCATTCTTCTTATGAGAAGATTTACATATGACAGAGTGGGCCAACATGCCATTTATGCAGACCCCTCTCGATTCAAACTCTCCTTGGGTCAGCGGATGGCTATTGTCTTTGCTACTTCTGTGGGGAAGTTAAACACATACTTCTATACACTTGTGAATGCCTCCTTGACTTTCAAGAAGCACATACCCACATCAGCCCAGTAGGTGATCCTGCAATGCCTCAACACTCCATACAGGGTCAGCAGTCCAACAGGTACTACCACCTCCATCCTCCTTTGATCATCATCATCTGCTTTCGGCTGTTCCTGTTAGCGGATCATCTGTTTCTATTTCTTCCTGTCCTCTGCATCTTGCTCTGTCACATCAACCACCTGCATGTCCTCTCTCACCACATCCATAAACCTTATCTTAGGCCTTCCTCTTTTCCTGTTACCTGGCAGCTTCATCCTTAGCATCTTTTTCCCAATATACTCAGCATCCCTCCTCAGCACATGTCCAAACCAATGTAATCTTGGTTCTCTGGCTTTGTCTCTAAACCTTCCAACCTGGGCTGACCCTCTAATATACTTATTCCTAATCCTGTCTACCGTTGTTACACCCAGTGCAAATCTTAACATCTTTAACTCTGCCACATCCAGCTCTAACTCCATCCTCCTTTGATAGTGAACCAGAATCAAACTCAGGTTGCCTAGGTCATAGTCAGGACTTCATCCCTTTACACCTCAGAGCTGTGGTACTAGGTGACCTAATTATTAAATCTCAAGGTATGTAGAGGACATAGTATGTACTGTTGTGGGAATTCAGTTTTAGAGTTGTATTAATCATACTTATGTTCAGAATACACATTCTCTCTTTCTCTGGTTTTCTGTTTCTGTCTCTCACACACATGTGGACATGCATGCAAGCTTGCACACATACACACAAACACACACACACACACACACACACACACACACACACACACACACACACACACACACACACACACACACACACACACACTCACACACACACACACACACACACACACACACACTGATATGTAATTGACAACTGTGCTCCAAAACAACAATGCAGGCATTGTTTGCAATGTACAAACATCCATGGCCTTGTTGTAATAAGGGAAGTGTAGAAATTATTTTGCTTGTTCTTCTATGGCAGCTTCAAAGCGTTTATAACACGTTATCGAAAGATGAAAATAACGAATGCTATTTAATTGGCCCCAAAACATCTAAACATGAAAATATCGAACATTCAGAACAACGAATTTTTTTCCCATGGAAAAAATTTGCTGCTCCAAAACACATACACACAACACAAGCACATCAAACAAACAGCAACCACACACATACACTTAGATTCCTACATCTAACACTACACTAAACTAAACATACACTACTATCTACCCACTTACCTTAACCCAAACGCTAACCCTAAGGTCTGTCACTATCACACACTAACCTAACCAGCGCCCTAACCCTAACTCACTTAAATCGCCCCTAACCCTAACATACAAACAATCGCACACTTACCTGAACCCAACCTGTAACTTTCCACCACAGCGCTAAGAATAGCGAAGCCACAGAAACGGCCAACCAAATTCTCTCCCGAGGAAAGAATTCGCTGTTCTGCAGCTTTGCTATTCTTAGCGTTCGCTGAATAGTGTTCGATATCAGAACATTCGAAGTTTTAATACTTCGATGTTCTGATATAGACCCGTTTCAAAATATTCTGAGGAGTTTAAGTGCTCTAAACAGCTTAACTAGCAATATAGTTTAGTTAAACACTGAGTCATCCAAGTGTGCATTGCAGCCTGGTCTTTATGCAGATAATAAAATGTTTTCTTAAAGCTTCTGTCCTACTGTGTTATGTAAAGATTTAAAGATTCAAAGAAACTTTATTGTCATTTAGGAAATACAAGTGCTACCTAAATGAAATTCGAGTGTCAGCTCTTTTACAGGAGAAAACAAACACAAAAAGACCGATATGGTAGGTATTAAAGAATAAACAATAATTATAGCGCAAAAGCAAATATCTAGGTGGCTGGTGCACATGCTTGTACACTATTCTTTTACACTGGACAACACTGACTACTAGCTTGCTTAGAATTTTAACACCTTCAAGGTGTGCATGTTCTAGGCAGGTGAAGTAAAAATTTTAAAGGTTTGGATGCTGCTGGACATTGTGAAGTAAAATGAAAAAGTTTTCCACCAGTTCCTTATTCACCAGAATTCTTTAAAATCTGTCCAGATTAATTTTCAATTGTTAGTTCATGGCCACTATGATCCAGGTGGTGAAAGTGGATGTTGTTAAACATTCAGACCATATGATACACTTTTTTCAGGATTTGCAACAGCCCAGATTTCAGGGTCAGTAGATGGGGGAATGTGATGTAAATATTTTGGTGCTACTTGGAGTAGGAATGCCAAAGTCAAAGCCAAACTAAACTTTATTGTTATTTAGAACTACACACGTGTAGCCTAAATGGAATTTATATGCATCAGCTCAATTCTTGAGATTATAAATGAAAGTGAAACAACACAAGCAGAGGAATAAACATAACTAACAAATACAATACTACTCTCAATACATGCAAGAAAGCAAAGAGACATTTACCGACACTCATATATGAAAAGAATACCCTCCCCTGAGTTAAATTAACTACCCTATTTAAAAACACAAAACACACTACAGATTGGACAATGCCTACGTTATTTGTCTAGTATTGTACTTGGGTGGGTTAAATAATACTATGGATATAATAAATAAATATTGTACTTACTTGGAATATATGTAAGTATATATTGTACAAATAAATCAAAATTTACTTATTATGTGTCCAGACCCCTAGAACTGTTGCCCAAGTTTAGAAGTCTAATCGCTGTAGGGTAGAAACTGTTACTGAATCTTTTATCCCTGCAGCAGATGCTGCAATATCTCCTGCTCGATGCAAGATGTTTAAACAGTCCATGCACAGGATGTGTGTTGTCCTGTATTATTTTGCTGGGGTTTCAGATGCTTCTTGCAGAATAAAGATGTATTGATGGAAGACTAGGACCTGTTACCTTCTCTGCAGCCCTCACCACTCTGTAGCGCCTTCCTTTCTGTAACTGTGTACTTTCCAAACCGCACTGTGAAGTTGCAGGTGAGGATGCTCTATACACTGTGAAGTTGCAGGTGAGGATGTTCTATACACTGTGAAGTTGCAGGTGAGGATGCTCTATACACTGTGAAGTTGCAGGTGAGGATGCTCTATACACTGTGAAGTTGCAGGTGAGGATGCTCTATACACTGTGAAGTTGCAGGTGAGGATGCTCTATACACTGTGAGGTTGCAGGTGAGGATGCTCTCTACACTGTGAAGTTGCAGGTGAGGATGCTCTCTACACTGTGAAGTTGCAGGTGAGGGTGCTCTCTACACTGTGAAGTTGCAGGTGAGGATGCTCTCTATTGCACCTCTATGGAAGGTGGAGAGAATATGAGGAGGAAGCTTGGCTTTTTTCAGCCTTCTTAAAAAGTGGATGCATTGGTGTGCTTTTTTGACCAGTTGGCTGCTGTTTCCTGACCACAAGAGATCCTCTGATAGGTGTACACCCAGGAATTTCATACTCTTAACCCTCTCCACACTCCCACCATTGATCCTGAGCACTGGGTGGTTTGTTCTTTTTTTGCTGAAGTTGATGATAATCTCTTTGGTCTTGCTTACATTCAGGTCAAGGTTGTTCCCCTTTCACCAACTGATCAGAGATGCCACCTCCGCTCTGTACACCCTTTCATCCTCCTTTGTGATGAGTCCCACGACTGTTGTGGTATCAGCAAACTTGATGATATGGTTGGACTTGTGCTCAGCATAACAGTCATGGGTCAGGATGGTGAATAACAGTGGGCTGAGAACACATCCCTGGGGAACCTCTGTGTTAATAACGATGCACTTTGATGTGTTCTTACCTGAACACACCCCCTGTGGTCTCTCAATCAGGAAGTCCAGGATCCAGATACAGAGGTGTTTACTGATTCCTAAATTTGTCAGATTTTCTATAAGCTGCATTGGTACCACCATATTAAATGCAGAGCTGAAGTCTATGAACAGCATCCTCATATAGTTGTCTTTGCCCTCTAAATGCTCAAGTGAGATGTCCAGTGCTACTGATATGCATCAGCCATGGATCGGTTAGCTCTGAGCACAAACTGCAGAGGGTCAATATCAGGAGGTAGGCTTGATGAAAGATACTTTTTGATCAACCGCTCAAAGCATTTCATAACAGTGGATGTGAAAGTGACTGGTCTGTATTTGGTAGGGCTGGAGGGAGTGGTTTTCTTAGTCAGTGGGATGATGTTTGTTTCCTTGTAGCATGAGGATACTTTCGCCATGGCAAGAGAGGTATTAAATATTTCCTTGAGCACAGCGCACAGTTGATAGGCACAGCCTTTTAACACTTTGCCCAGTATGTTGTATGGGCCAGCAGCCTTCCCGGGGTTCACTCTCCTTAGCTCTCTTCTTACATCCTCTGTGCTGAGTACTGCTTCCTTCTCATCAGTAAATAGCCTTAGTGCCAACCTGTTGTTTCTTTCCTCAAATCTACCAAAGAAGATGTTCAAACTGTCCAGGAATTTAATGTTGTCCTCACACTGTGCTGACCTGATTTTGTAGTCAGTGATCTCCTGTATGCCTTGCCACAGTCTCCTTCCATCCTTCATGTCTTCAGAGTGACTCTGTACCTTTCTGACATACTCCCTCTTAGCCTCCTTTATACCCCTCCTCAGATTACCTCTTGCTACACTTAGGGCTGCTTTGTCCTTAGCCCTGTAAGCTGCGTTTCCCTCCTTCAGAAGTTCATGTACCTTAGGGGTGAGCCATGACTTCTAGTAAGCTCTAATAGTGATACTCTTGGTATTTGTTAGCCCATCAACACAGTTTGAAATGTATGCCATCACTACCTCGGTGTATTCATCAAGGTTCGGATACTGATTCACTGTGTAATGTAGTTAGTGTTTTGACAGCAGACACTTACATACACATTAAGCCATCTATCCTAATGCATAATGTCACTGCTTTCCTTTTCTAGGTGTTTAGACATTACCTGACTTTAACATTAATGTTACTTTTTGTTTATATATTTTAGTATATGAAAAGTGAATGCTGTTTATTTGCATTATTTTAAGCTAATGAAGATTATTAACATCATTTATTTTGAACATTTGGAGATTAAATATGATGAAATATTACAATGTACCCCTTAAAATGTTCTGTGGTAGCACTTTTATAGAGCTGCAAATCTTTGTCTATACTTGTCACACTTGAAGGAGCCCATTTTGGAGTCTATCAAACATAACACTTTTATGTCAACTTATGGCTTCCATGTCCAAACTTAGTTTAATACTTTTGGTTTACTTTTAAGTTCCATGTATTTTTTTATTGTAAGGTTATAAAACAACACGGTATGGGGTCTACCACATACCTCTCTAAAATAAATATGCTTTGTTTAAGAATTCTGATCAAAATGTAAAGTAACAGGTGGCCAAAGGCCCAAAATCATTGCCAGATTTTAACTATTACTCTAATTCACTTAAAAAAGTTAATAAAGCAACATGTCTTATATCAACATGTATTTTCTACACAACAAGAAGTGTGAAAGTGTGATGTCTGACTATCTACCTGACCTAGTGACTTACCAGAAAGTCAAACACTTTACAAGGAGTGAGGCAAAAATATGAGGCAAAATCTGGGATAGTTGAGATGTATGAATAAAAATGTGTCTTTTCGGCTTTTCCCGGTTAGGGGTCGCCACAGCGGAACTCCAGTCTGCTAATGATTGGCAGTTGATTTTTACATGCCAAGTTGCCAGCCCTAACGCACAACCTTCAATGAAGGTACGCCCATTCACGCATGTCTCCACGCAGAAGACGCTCTAGCTGAGAATCGAACCGAACAGTGTCTTACAGTGAGGCGACAATGCTACCGCAGCACCACCACCGCAGTCCAGATGTATGAATAAAAATACTAAGTAAAAACCTTCCAGCTGCATCTTAATTACTCAGTGTATTATATGATATTGAACCTAATATCTGCCTTAATTTATTTGTAATATGATTAACACCCCATAGATGCAAGTAACCCTACTCTGTCCTTATTGGTAACCCAAAAGCATTGCCCTTGTTAAAAGTTGTTCAGCCATACAATATTGAAGCAGGGGCAGAGAGACATGAACCTCCACCAACAAGATGTAATACATTAGAGGCTTATAGCATTGAGCCATTCTGGTGTACAACAATATGCCTTTCAAACAAAAGGGTAGTTCAGAATTTTCTTAGAGATTTCTTGACATATATACTTCATTTAAACCTTAGTTAAAATGCTTCATTTAGGTGACGGAAAGGTATCCATAAAACCATCAAGCCATTTTTCTACATAATGTTCTACCAATATTGATTTGCATTTATACATTATTAGGCCCAGGAAAAAAAAAGTGAACCACTGACAGAACACTGATTCAACGTGCAATCTTGGTAAGGTTTTCTGAACTTAATAAAATATTATCTTTAATTAACAGCAAATGAGAATTCATTATTGTGTCCATTATTTTAGAAATATCTCAGAAATAAATACAATATTTCTGGGAAGAAGAGCTACTCATTCCTTTGCTGGAAGACTACCTGCGTTCTGGAAAAGAAATCAGTTAACAGAACTTTTACCAGCCTCTCCTTCTCATATACTCTGCAAAAAGTCAGTAAAGGGGAAATCATATATTTATGCATCAGAGATTCAGAATATAACTGAGGTTAAATATTTCTCTTTCCACTTTGTCTAGTAACACATGCAACTGCTTTGACAGACAAACAGACAATTTTCCATCCTCACCACCTTACCAGTCTAAAGGAGAAAATGAACTTAGTTTTTGTTTTTGTAACTTGTGCTACAGCTGACTGCATAGTGAACTATCAGTCAGATATTTTGTTTGCTGACATGTGATCATGGAGAACAGAGAGTAACTTCCAAGCCCTGAATGAAACTAAAACATCACGTAGATCTGATAGACCTACAGATTCTTCTTGCCACATTACATCCTTCTTTCTATTTACCTAACATCTTCTCAGTGATGCGGCAGTAAGTACTATATGAAGCCCTGAGCCCAGAACTGACCTTACCTAACAAAGGCTATAATCATCAAGTCTTTCATCTGTTGAGTTCATTGCGAGGGTTTAGGGCAAATGGTCATTACTCCCTGGTGTTTGACTTCTGACTTCAACTCCTAGATCCAAGTCTGTTGCAGTTTGATGCCATTTTGAAATGCTAGGGGAAATTTCTATTTCTGTAACCACAATTAGAAGGAGGGTAAATGAAGAGGAAGCAGCCAAGCAACAGAGAAAGAATTAGTTAATGAACGGACAAAAAAAAGGAAAAGAAAAACTCTAGCACATTTGTCTTAGAGAGGATACAAAAAATACGAGAACCTTTTGTCTCACATGCTGATAGGCAGAGGCTTTAATTTCAACCATTTAAATATTCATGGGCCTGGTGATCGTTTCATGTATTCAAGGGCTGGTGTCAAACCTCTAAGATGGACTAACTTAAGGATTAAAAATCACGGTATACATACTAAACAAAAGTAACTGGTCAAATTCTAGACTTAGGCGATGGATTTGCCACCCTTAATGGGATCCTTGTTGATATAAATATATGCCAATAGTTGCTTCTACTAAATTACAGTGTTTTCCTTCTATATTTATTTCACCTAAATTGTACTTATTGAAATACAAACATCATATTGCATATTGACTTCTACCCTTTTGACTTTATCTTCTTTTTTCTGACATTATATACTGTATAACACCAAAGCTAAGCATATACCTGTAAAGAGTCACTTATAACCAGCGTTGTCAATAACAGAAAAAAAAAACATAAGTGATAAATTAACAAGAAAGAGAAGAGAGATGAAATGAAGCCTTTGCAAATAAGCACACATTTATCGATAAGCAGTTAGATATTTCTGTTTACTAAAAGATTGACAGAACACCTTCAATAACAGAAGAGATAAAGAAATGCTGTGTGAATTAATTATTCTAGATCTTGGAACAATTTTGGCATACTTACTAAGAACTGAGATTTTTTTTTTTTTTTTACCTTGTGGCTTTATATGTTGTTGTGATCAAAATTATGGCAGACTATATGTGAAATGGTAATGTGAAAAAGGATATGTAGTGTTAGACTTTCTCCATTCAGTTTTCCTTCTAATCTAAATACGGAACAGTGAAAACATAGTTGTGTGAGACATAGCTGCAGGGTATAACAGGTCAAGAAAAAAGAAGTAGATTAAAGAGGTATAGTGACTTTAGTCTCCTGGCAAGTTTTACCTCTGTTGTACTATTCCAATTATTAGACACTAATGAAGACACTGCCTCATTTTCTTAAACCTGGAATATCTTCTTTCTGTGTGATTTATGTTAATATTGCTGGAAATATAAGACATAATAGTTTATGCCCTTAATACTCACAAATACACTTGTTACTCTTTTTCGACTTGTAATGTCTGAAGAATTCTTGGAGTGGCTCAGCAAGGCACTGTGCACATCATTATAAGCGTGCATTAAAGATGCTGAAAGTATCTATCCCGCCATGAACTAACACAGAGCCAAGCACACACTATTTGCTTAAAAAAATAGGCTGCCAAGCAATTTTAATACTTCGCAGAATCGGCCCCTTTATGAAGCGGAACACTTTCAATTACACAAGTAAAATGAACTTTATAGTGTGGCCCTGACAAATAGCAAGTCAATGAACAAATTAACTTTTGCACACTTCATTATAACCCCAAGGGGCATTGTAGTCGACCCTTTCAACTTGATCCAGATGTCTGTTTTTTTTTTTTGTGCATGTACATGAAATATATGGGGTGGGGGGAGGGGTGGCAATTAATCGCAACACCGTACATGGCAGCGACAGAAATAATTTTCTATTGAGGGGATCTTCTTGGGCTGCAGGAGTAGCATGCTGTGATTATGGGCCTGCCTGCCCTGATAAGAGGAACTGATGAAGTGAAGGCAAAGAGAAAGTAGAGAAGGAATCCGCAGCCTTGAGAGGTCTGTAGATTACATGCCTTCTTAGTGATGATATCAGGGACACACAGACTTGCTCTGCCTTTTCCTTGCTTTCCCCATCTCTTTTGTCTACTTCCATCTGTTTGCATAACACAATACCCAGAGGGCATGGGGGGGCAACTGCAACTGGCTGCTCTGAAATTAGCTGCTGTCAAAAGAAGTCTGGAGAGATATTTATTTATTTCATTTATTTACTGAGTGGGTGCCCCTGCACATGTTTTTCCCAGGAACTATGTATAAAAATAAATGTGCCACAGGATGAAAGCTTGTTTGCTGAAAGAATAGATACTGCTCTGAATCTTTAATGAGCTTATTGTCTGAGAAAGCATTTCCAGTGTTGAGTGACAAAATGAAGGGCAGTCTGATGTGATATATTCTTACTTATTATACAGGTGTCAAAGGATTATTTTTTTTTCTTGTTTTTCTTTCGTTTTTTTTTTTTTTTACTGTAAAATGATAAACAGTTATCAACAATTTCTCCTCAAATGTACAGATATACAAATGAACCCAATTTAATAGACATAACTTTAGGAGATCAGGCATGTATGTAAGCATTGCCATAACACACTCTGTTCTGTAGTGTTATTTTACTGCCATTTTAAGTGTTTCATCATAATATGATTTTTACTGAAAACCTGCTGTGAGTTTAGAACCACTGCCTTATACACTGAACCATAAACTGCAGAGC
>NC_056746.1:1382134511-1382222011 GCF_019279795.1 Protopterus annectens | reverse complement strand
AACATTGATTCCTGCTGGTCTCTGATTAGGTAGTGTGCATCAGGCTTCGTTGAGTGGTCTGGTTGGAGTTTTGAACAGACCTTCTTCAGGGCCTTTGTGCAGCTCAACTGTCTGTTGTGTCCAGCTGCTGTAGGTTCTATTTAGGGTATCTACCAAGAGAAGACTATAACAGGTGTACTCAACCTAGCAACACCTGGGTTAATATCACTTCCTATAACCGGTGTACTGAAGCCAGCAACACCTGGGTTAATATCACTTCCTATAACAGGTGTACTGAGCCCAGCAACACCTGGGTTAATATTACTTCCTATAACATGGGTTCTGAGCCCAGCAACATCTGGGTTAATATTACTTCCTATAACAGGTGTACTGAGCCCAGCAACACATGGGTTAATACTACTTCCTATAACAGGTGTACTGAACCCAGCAACACCTGGGTTAATACTACTTCCTATAACAGGTGTACTGAACTCAGCAACACCTGAGTTAATATTACTTCATCTAACAGGTGTACTGAGCCCAGCAACACCTGGGTTAATATCACTTCCTATAATAGGTGTACTGAGCCCAGCAGCACTTGGGTTAATATTACTTCCTATAACAGGTGTACTGAACCCAGCAACACCTGGGTTAATATCACTTCCTATAACAGGTGTACTGAGCCCAGAAACACCTGGGTTAATATTAATTCCTATTACAGGTGTACTGAACCCAGCAGCACTTGGGTTAATACTACTTCCTATAACAGGTGTACTGAACCCAGCAACACCTGGGTTAATACTACTTCCTATACCAGATGTACTGAACTCAGCAACATCTGGGTTAATATCACTTCCTATAACAGGTGTACTGAACCCAGCAGCACTTGGGTTAATATCACTTCCTATAACCGGTGTACTAAAGCCAGCAACACCTGGGTTAATACTACATCCTACAACAGGTGTACTGAACCGAGCAACACCTGGGTCAATACTACATCCTATAACAGGTGTACTGAAGCCAGCAACACCTGGGTTAATACTACATCTTATAATAGGTGCACTGAACCGAGCAACACCTGGGTCAATACTACATCCTATAACAGGTGTACTGAACCCAGCAAAACCTGGGTTAATACTACTTCTCAGGAAGCAGCTTGGGATTAATGCTAGTCTTTTGCTTCTTGTGAGACAAAAAGCTAAGGATCATTGATTTCTAGCTGCATGCAGCTGTGCTGAGAACAGTACTATCCCCACTATCAGACAGATAGCACTTCCAGTAATAAACACCAAACCTCATTGGCACTACTCCCCCTTCAGCTCACATTAATAAGCACCTAACACTATGGATTTGAACTTATCAACCATCTCTGTATCCAGCTCAGTTGAAATGGGCATCCTGAGACAATGTTTTACCACCCATTACATAAATAAACTGACACAGTATGCCAGACATGCTGTTATTTAATACTGTTGAAGACAAACATCTCACATGAAACCCCTACAAATAACAAGCAGGTTATCAGTACCAAACTAAACCTTTCACACACAGATCAGACCAACACATACATGTACATATGCTCAGTCTCTTAAAAGTAACTTACCTAAACCACAAAGGCGTCCTTAATGTGACCTAAGAAACAACTACTCTCAGCAGCCTCACAAACACAAAACACAAACAGCACCCACCTTGAAACATACATATAAGATCTACACATAATCCAACATCCTAGTCACAGGTGAAGTTATCATGACAATATCTAAGTGATAGGTGACTTTATCATGACAACATGCTAGTCAGATGTGAGTTCATGGCACAGTGGTGCAGAGGTTAACATTGTCACCTCACAGCAAGAGGTTCTCCTGTTCGATTCTTGGCTGGAGTGCCTTTTATGTGGGGTTTGCATGTCATCATTGCATTTGCAAGAGTTTCCTCCAGGTACCCAGGTTTCCTCCTACATTACAAAGACATGCATCTCGAACGTTTCTCCCTGGACCTCCGCTGAAAATAGGCTCTGTCCTAGTCAGACTTTCCCGGTCAAGAAATGTTAAATAAATAAATTTATTGTGACAACATCCTAGTCATAGGTGACTATCAGGACAACATATTAGTCATAGGTGACTTTATCATGACAACATGCTAGTCATACATGGCTTTTACTTCATCATGGACACACTGATGCACCACTCACCAAGCTATGTAAGGAATGGGTCATGGTCAGTTGTCTGTAAGGTGCCAGAATTTGCCACATCATGCAGACCCCAGTCAGGTCCTTGCACTGTCATAGTATACATGGGTGTAAATGACATGAGATCTATCTCCCTGGACTCTATGAAGAGAGACATGATGGAGCTCTCCATATGTGTCTGAGGCTGGTATGAACCTAACCTTGAGTAGCATTTTAGCAACAACAAGAACGATTCCACAATACAAACAAAAGATTATTGAGTTAAACAGTTGGAATAGCTTCTGGTGCCATTCAGAGGGGGTCCAATATATATCAGCCTGACAGCCACAACTGCTTTTCTGGGGATGGCCTGCATCTGCTCCCCAAAGATATTGTACATTGGCTCAAATCTTGTCCACCCCCATATTGCTTTTTTTAGGCATTATCAGTTCTTAAAAGCTTCCATCAAAGAAACAAAACAGAATATAGATAACATACAGATATTCTCAACATTAGTAGGCTTAACAAAAAACTCCACTCTCTATAAGTACTCCATATCCTGGAAAGCATTGATATAGGCATTGTCACAGAGACTTGGCTCAGGAATATTCACAGCACCCCATCAGTGTAGGGTTTCAATGATTACCACACATTCAGCCCCAGCACAAACATGAAGGCACCCCAAAGGTGGTGGGGTAGCTCTACACACTGGTAAAAAAACATTGCCTCCAGATTAATTAGATAAGCTAAGGATCTGGAACTCCTCTGTGCCAAATGTACCATTGACAAGAATCCTTATTATGTCATGGCTAAGTATAGGACCCCGTCTACGTCCCCCTTTGTCCATAACTCCTACCTAACTAGTATGGATTCCCTATACACCACTGATTTCATTAAATGAACTATAAAAACTAATACTTTTGTTAGTTTACTGTCCTTAGAGAAGTTCTTACTTCCATGCAGGAAAAGTAGCATTTTCTAGAGTAATAGTCTGGAAAAAGGAAGTAGCCATGTGAAAGTTTTTATTCATACCTGAAAATGTATTTGTCCAAGCATGGCCTTTGTTTACTTTTCCATCTACATTAGACTAATGAAATGTTCTCTGAATTATTTATTCTGACTTTTTAACAAGGTAATTACCTTCTGCAGAAAGTATAATTTTATGTATACATTTTTATTCTTCTTGGCAATTATCACTATCATTTTTCTTCTGCCTTGCACAGCTGTTCACACTGTTGTCATGCACACAAAATAATCTCATATGCTACATAACAATGTCTCCTTTTCTTTTCTTTTTCCAGCTGTGGACAATCATTTCCTTTTACAATGAAATCTAAACTGATAAGACTACAATCAAAGTGACAATCTTTTAATTCTGAGTAGTGGGTATAACTTGAGGTTGTTGCAAATGTCTTCAAACTGCTTTTGATTAGTTATTAATTAAGCAATAACATACGACGTGGTGTGGTATAGTGAAGATTTACCCACGGTTCACGGTGCAGAAGTCGAGAGGTATGCTAGCATTGTAGGTATGGGGCAGGTGGTGTGGAAGTCGAGAGGTATGCTAGCATTGTAGGTATGGGGCAGTTGGTATGGAGGTCGAGAGGTATACTAACATTGTAGGTATGGGGCAGGTGGTGCAAAAGGTGAGAGGTATGCTAGCATTGTAGGTATGGGGCAGGTGGTGTGGAAGTCGAGAGGTATGCTAGCATTGTAGGTATGGGGCAGTTGGTATGGAGGTCGAGAGGTATACTAACATTGTAGGTATGGGGCAGGTGGTGCAAAAGGTGAGAGGTATGCTAGCATTGTAGGTATATTGCAGGTGGTATGGAAGTCGAGAAGTATACTAGTATTGTAGGTATGGGGCAGGTGGTGTGGAAGTCAAGAGGTATGCTAGCATTGTAGGTATGGGGCATGTAGCACTCTTTCATGCACTATGGTTACAGAAGGGTTAGTTACAATGCTGAATTACAAAATACAAAATGTTAAGCCATAGACATATTGTGTTTCCCTTCACCTGTTAATTGTTTAACATAACAAAATATGCACAGATCCATGAATACTAAACATTTCATCACAAATAACATTGACATTCACAAAACCAAATAAACCATGCAAATGTCACCAACAATTCTTCTCACCAAATGAAAACTATAAAAGAAAAACATGTACACTTACACCAACAACTAACTCTTTCCAAAATTAAAAACTACTTACTTAATTATTAACAGACACCAAATTATATAAAACCAAACTAAGTGGGGGCTATGCCCCCCACACCCTCCAAACTATATATACTAACTCTGGGATTGCACTACAATGGGGAAAAGAACATATACACTTTACTTACCTTATAGTACTGTACACACTGCCAGTTTGTATTTTGCAATTCACCATTGTACGTTTTCAGTATTCTGAAATTCAGTAAAATGAGTTTTCAGTATTTTGAACATTTAGGATTGTGGACTCAGCCAAATGAATTTCAGTATTTTGAGCTTTCAGTCATGTGAAGTAGACCCATATACACGTGCACACGCGCACACACACGCACACACACACGCACACACGCACACACGCACACACGCACACGCACACACGCACACACACACACACACACACACACACACACACACACACACACACACACACACACACACACACGATAAGCTATAATGATGCTGCATTTCTGTATGTACCTGAGTAAAATGTACCACAACATCACTGTTTTAATTTCCACTTACACAATTTCTGTAGTGTACTTGCATTCTGATTTTTACCCTTTTCACAATTATTCATATTTAAATGGTGTCACCAAGCTGCAGCCCAATTCTAATAGTATTAGTCAAAGTATAATTTAATACTTTTTTAAAAAAATGTGAAAAATTTCAAATAAAACATGGCTCAGCATATACTATTTCAGAATATTAGTCATATATCTGAATGCATGTGAACTCAAACAACAGTAAAAACGATAATGCTGTTGACTCAATTATAATAAGAAAGATTAAAACGTGTAATACTATGTAAATCTGAGCAAACCTAACTTTGTTAAATGCAGCAATTAAAGTATTATAATAATTATGTACTCTGACTTATTACTGTGATATAGCACAACTTCATTTGAAATGAAAACTTACATTATCATGGAGTAGTGTCCTTATATTTCTTCCATACTAAAGATAGCTGAAGACAAATTTTACAAATAGTAGATGCCCTTTTAGATTTCATAGTAATAATATTATCTTCATTATATATACATTAGTGGATATACCAAAAATCTGAAAAAGTAAGAGGAATACATTTTTTGTTTGCTTGTTTGTTTTTTTGCAGTTTTTGTTTCACGTGTAAAAACTAGCTGACTACAAAGAAGAGGAAAATGTATGTGTTAATATATGAAGAAGTTGGAATGCAAAGGAAATAATTGCAATTTTGCCCAAAATTCTGTTAACAATTTATAGCCATAAACCATGTGTTACCGATTTGGTTCTGCATCACCAGAAACAGTTATTGTCATTTTATATATATTTTTTAATTCTGTGAGGAAAATAAGACTTCATAAAAATATTCATGTGAAAGTTCTCAAAAACAAAGATAAACGTTATACTTGTAACTGAACCAATTATTATGCTCTCATCTATGCTAGTAAAATTTGAGCAATTACTTTTAATTTAAATAATCCTAGCAAGAACTGGGTATACATAATCCCTGTGATAATACAATCTTAAATAATCGAAATAAAATTGAGTCTGTTGTTGCTGTTTCATTCATTGGAATAGAGTTAGTATGACTCAACAGCGTTGGATAGTTTTTTCTTCTATTTCAGTCAAGCTTTGTATTTCTAAACACATAAACTCTCTAATGCTTTGAACAAGGAACCAGTCTTTAAAATGGAGTTGACGCACGTTTACACTATTGTTCACTGGTAAACCTGTGGTTCCTTCTAGACAAACCTAGGAGTTACAAGTGACAAAGATCCAACATTTTTGCTTCATTACAACCTTCACTAAACATGAAATATACAGAGTGTCCATTTTTGTGCTTGTAGATCTAATAGTAATATAAATATACCAGTAGTCATTTAGTATGCACAATATTGTATTAGCCATAATATTTAAGAATTGATTTGATATTTTTCATATGTTCCAGGGCATTCAGAAAAAACCCAGTGCTGGTATAAAGAAGCGAAGAAAATGGTTTACATGATGTACTGATTTCTTAATCAGAGGCATGTTAGCTGCAATAAGGAAAGTCCTCATTATCAGCTAATTTGCATGTCTCTGAATCGTTCTAAGCTACTGCTAGTGTTAATCCATACTTTCCTGTGGTAGTTAATGCTGTTGATCCATGCATCGTGTTGATACAAGTATCTCCCATTAACTCTACTAGACACATATACATATAGACACATACAAACACATACACCACATACCTCTTAACCAGAGACACATACACTGCATACCTCTTACCTACAAACACATGTACCATATACCCCTTTCTCACAGAAACATACACCACATACGTCTTACCCAGAAAAACATATACCACATACCTCTTACCCACAAACACATATAAGACATACCTTTTACTCACAGACACATATACCACATACCTCTTACCCACAGAAACATATACCACATGCAGCTTACCCACAGACACATACACAAGACACATCTTACCCACAGACACAAATGCCACATACCTCTTACCCACAAACATATACACCACATACCTCTTATCCACAGACACATACACCATATACTTCTTACCCACAAAAACATATACCACATACAATTAACAAACAGACAGATATACCACATACTTCTTACCCACAGGCACACACGCCACATACCTCTTAACCACAGACACATACACCACATACCTCTTATACACAAATACATATTCCACATACCTCTTACAAACACTTACACTACATACTTCTAACCCATAGACACATACACCACATACCTGTTACCCAGAGACACATACAAATATGTCACATACCTCTTACTCACAAAGACAAATACTACATACTTCTAACCCACAGAAACATACACCATATACCTCTTACCCACAGACACATACACCAAATACTTCTTACCCACAAAGACATACACCACATACCTCTTACTCACAGAAAGATACACCACATACCTCTTACCCACAGACATATACACCATATACCTCTTACCCACAAACACTTAAACCACAAACCTCTTCCCCACAGACAATTACACCACATATTTTTAACTCATAGAGCATATACCACATACCTCATACACACAGACACATACACTACATGCCTCATACCCACAGACACATACACCACACACCTCTCACTCACAAACACATACACTGCATACCTGTTACCCATAAACACATACACCACATGCCTCTTACCCACAGACACATACACCACGTACCTCTTACCAACAGATACATGTACCACATACCTTTTACCCACAGACACATACACCACATACCTCTTACCCACAGACAAATACACCACATACCTCTTACCCATAAACACATACACTACAACCCTCTTATGCACAGACACATACTCCACATTCCTCCTACCCACAGACACATGCACAAGATACCTCTTACCAACAGATTCATACATCACATACTTCTTAACCATAAACACGTACACCACATACCTTTTAACCAAAAACACATACCCAACATACCTCCTACCCACAGATATATATACCACATACCTCTTACCCAGAAAAATACACCACATACTATCTACCCAGAGTATATACCACATACATATATATATAAATATATATATGTATATATATATATATATATATATATATATATATATATATATATATATACCACATACCTCTTACCCAGAGGTATGTGGTGTATATACGTGTTATCCAGAGACACATACACCACATACCTCTTATCCACAGACACATACACCACAAACATCTTACCCACAGACAGAAACACCACATACCTCTTACCCACAGACACATGTGCCACATACCTCTTACCCACAGATAAATGCACCACATAACTCTTACCCACAGACACATGTACCACATACCTCTTACCCACAGATACATGTCCAACATACCTCTCACCCACAGACACATACACCACATACCTCTTAACCACAGAAAGAAACATTACATATCTCTTACCCACAGACACATGTACCACATACATCTTACCCAGAGACACATACACCACATACCTCTTACCCAGAGACACATACACCACACACCTCTTTCCCACAGACACATATACCACATACCTCTTACCCAAAGACACATGTACCACATATCTCTTACCCACATATACATATACCACATACCTCTTACTCACAGACACGTGCCACAGACCTCTTACCCACAAACACACCACATACCTCTTATCCACAGACAGAAACATCACATAACTCTTACCCACAGGCACATGTACCACATACCTCTTGCCCACAGATACATATACCACACACCCCTTACCTACAGACACATACACCACATACCACTTACTCAAAGACAAATACACCACATACCTCTTACTAGAGACACATACATGACACACCTCTTTCCCACAGACCTATGTACCACATACATCTTACCTGCAGACACATGTACCACATATCTCTTACCCACAGATACATATATCACATACATCTTACTCACAGATACATACACTACATACCTCTTACCAACAGACAGAAACACCACATACCTCTTGCCCAGAGACACATTTACAAGATACCTCTTATCCACAGACACATGCATCACATACCTTTTACCCAGAGGCACATACACCACACACCTCTTACCCACAGACAGAAACACCACATACCTCTTATACACAGACAGAAACACCACATACGTCTTTCCCACAGACACATGTACCGCATACTGCTTACCCACAGACACATACACCACGTACCTCTTACCCAGAGAAACATACATCACACACCTCTTTCCCACAGACACATGTACCACATACCTCTTGCTTGCAGACGCATGTACCACATATCTCTTACCCGCAGATACATATACCACATACCTCTTACCCACAGATACATGCACTACATATCTCTTACCAACAGACAGAAACACCGCATACCTCTTGCCCAGAGACACATGTACCGCATAACTCTTACCCACAGACACATACACCACATACCTCTTACCCACAGACAAATACACCAGATACCTCTTATCCACAGACACATACATCACATATCTCTTACCCAGAGGCACATACACCACACACCTCGTACCCACAGACAGAAACACCACATCCCTCTTATCCACAGACAGAAACACCACATACCTCTTAACCAGAGACACAAACATCACACATCTTTTACACACAGACACATGTACCACATACCTCTTACTTGTCCCTGAGTTGACAGAACACAACAGATGAATTTTTTTTCTTGCCCTCATAAATCGTGGCTCCTTACAGTCAGTCAGAAATACCAGATATTAGAGTTTCATTCTTCTTAGTGTGAGTACAGTGCATAGTGACGCTAGACCTGATGTCATTCTTCTGAGTGTGAGTACAGTGCATAGTGATGCTAAACCTGATGGCATTCTTCTTAGTGTGAGTACAGTGCATAGTGATGCTAGACCTGATGTCATTCTTCTCAGAGTGAGTACAGTGCATAGTGATGCTAGACCTGAGGTCATTCCTCTTAGTGTGAGTACAGTGCATAGTGATGCTAGACCTGAGGTCATTCTTCTTAGTGTGAGTACAGTGTGTAGTGATGCTAGGCCTGATGTAATTTTTCTTAGTGTGAGTACAGTGTATAGTGATGCTAGACCTGATGTCATTCTTCTCATTGGGAGTACACTGCATAGTGATGCTAGACCTGATGTCATTCTTCTTAGTGTGAGTAGAGTGCATAGTGATACTAGACCTGATGTTTTTCTTCTTAGTGTGAGTACAGTGTATAGTGATGCTAGACCTGCCGTCATTCTTCTTAGTGTGAGTACAGTGCACAGTTATGCTAGACCTGATGTCATTCTTCTTAGTGTTAGTACAGTGCATAGTGATGCTAAACCTGTCATTCTTTTTAGTGTGAGTACCGTGTATAGTGACGCTAGACCTGATGTCATTCTTCTTATTGTGAGTACAGTGCATAGTGACGCTAGACCTTATGTCATTCTTCTTAGTGTGAGTACAGTGCATAGTGATGCTAGACCCAATGTCATTCTTCTAAGTGTGAGTAGAGTGAATAGTGACCTGATGTCATTCTTCTAAGTGTGAATACAGTGAATAGTAATGCTAGACCTGATGTCATTCTTCTTAGTGTGAGTCCAGGGTATAGTGATGCTAGACCTGATGACATTCTTCTTAATGTAAGTAGAGTGCATAGCGATGCTAGACCTGATGTCATTCTTCAAAGTGTGAGAGCAGTGCATAGAGATGCTAAACCTCATGTCATTCTTCTTAGTTCTTGTACAGTGCATAGTGATGCTAGACCTGATTTCAGTCTTTTTAGTGTGAGTACAGTGTATAGTGATGTTAGACCTGATGTCATTCTTCTAAGTTTGAGTAAATTGCATAGTTATGCTAGACCTGATATCAATCTTCTTAGTTTGAGTACAGTGCATAGTGATGGTAGACCTGTTGTCATACATCTTAGTGTGAGTACAGTGCATAGTGATGCTAGACCTGATGTGATTCTTCTTAGTGTCAGTACTGTGCATAGTGATGCTAGACCTGATGTCATTCTTCTTAGCATGAGTACAGTGCATAGTGATGCTAGACCTGATGTCATTCTTCTTAGCATGAGTACAGTGCATAGTGATGCTAGACCTGATGTCATTCATCTTAGTGTGAGTACAGTGCATAGTGATGCTAGACCTGATGTCATTCTTCTTAGTGCGACTACAGTGCATAGTGATGCTAGACCTGATGTCATTCTTCTTAGTTTGAGTAAATTGCAAAGTGATGCTAGACCTGATGTCATTTTTTTTACTGTGAGTACTGTGAATAGTTATATTAGACCTGAGATCATTCTTCTTATTGTGAGTACAGTGCATAGTAATGCTAGACCTGATGTCATTCTTCTTAGTGTCAGTACAGTGCATAGTGATGCAAGACCTGATGTCATTCTTCTTAGTGTGAGTAAAGTGGGTAGTGACACTAGAACTGAGGTCATTTTTCTTTATATGAATACAGTGCATAGTGATGCTAGACCTGATGTCATTCTTCTTAGTGTGAGTACAGTGCATAGTGATGCTAGACCTGATGTCATTTTTTGCAGTGTGAGTACAGTTCATAGTGATGCTAGACCTGATGTCGTTCTTCTTAGTGTGAGTACAGTGCATAGTGATGCTAGGCCTGATGTCATTCTTTTAAGTGTGATGACAGTGCATAGTGACGCTAGACCTGATGTTTTTCTTCTTAGTGTGAGTACATGCATTTTGACGCTAGACCTGATGTCATTCTTCTTAGTGAGAGTACAGTGCATAGTGATGCTAGACCTGACGTCATTGTTCTATGTGTGAGCACAGTGCATAGTGATGCTAGACCTGATGTTATTTTTTTTAGTGTGTCCACAGTGCTTAGTGATGTTAGACCTGATGTCATTCTTTTTAGTGTGAGTACAGTGTAAAGTGATGGTAGACCTGCTGTCATTCTTCTTAGTGTGAGTACAGTGCATAGTGATGCTAGACCTGATGTCATTCTTCTTAGTGTGCGTACAGTGCATAGTGATTCTAGAACTGATGTAATTCTTCTTAGTGTGAGTGCAGTGCATAGTGGAGCTAGACCTGATTTCATTCTTCCTAATGTGAGTACAGTGTATAGTGAAGTTTGACCTGAATTCATTCTTCTTAATGTGCACACAGTGCATAGTGATGCTAGACCTGATGTTATTCTTCTTAGTGTGAGTAATGTGCATAGTGATGCTAGTCCTGATGTCATTCTTCTTAGTGTGAGTACAGTGCATAGTGATGCTAGACCTGAGGTAACTCTTCTTAGTCTGAGTACAGTGCATATTGAAGCTAGACCTGATGTCATTCTTCTTAGTGTGAGTACAGTGCATAGTGACGCTAGACCTAATGTCATTCTTCACAGTTTGAGTACTGTGCATAGTGATGCTAGACCTGATGTCATTCTTCTTAGTGTGAGTACAGTGCATAGTGATGCCAGATCTGATGTCCTTCTTCTTAGTGTGAGTACAGTGCATAGTGATGATACACCTGATGTCATTCTTATTAGTGTGAGTATAATGCACAGTGACACTACACCTGATGTCATTCTTCTTATTGTAAGTACAATGCATAGTGACGCTAGACCTGAGGTCATTCTTCTTAGTGTGAGTACAGGGCATAGTGACAGTAGAACTGATGTCATTCTTCTTAGTATTAGAACAGTGCATAGTGACGCTAGACATGATGTAATTCTTCTTAGTGTGAGTACAGTGCATAGTGATGCTAGCGATGATATCATTCTTCTTAGTGTGTGTACAGTGCATATTGATGCTAGACCTGATGTCATTCTTCTTAGTGTGAGGACAATACAAAGTGATGCTAGACCTGATGTCATTCTTCTTAGTTTGAGTACAGTGCATAGTGATGCTAGACCTGATGTCATTCTTCTTAGTGTGAGTATAGTGGATAGTGATGCTAGACCTGATGTCATTCTTCTTAGTGTGAGTACAGTGCATAGTGATGCTAGACCTGATGTCATTCTTCTTAGCGTAAGTACAGCGCATAGTGATGCTAGACCTGATGTTATTCTTATTAGTGTGACTACAGTGCATGGTGATGCTAGAGCTGATGTCATTCTTCTTAGTGTGAATTCAGTACATAGTGATGCTAGACCTGATGCCATTCTTCTTAGTGTGAGTACAGTGTATAGTGACGCTATACGTGATGTCATTCTTTTTACTGTGAGTAAAGTGCATAGTGATGTTAGACCTAATGCCATTCTTTTTAGTGTGAGTACAGTGCATAGTGATGCTAGAACTGATGTCATTCTTCTTAGTGTGAGTACGGTGCATAGTGATGCTAAACCTGAAGTCATTCTTCTTAATGTGAGTACCGTGCATTGTGATGCTAGACCTAATGTCATACTTCTTAGTGTGAGTAAAGCGGATAGTGATGCTAGACCTGAAGTTATTCTTCTAAGTGTTAGTACAGTGAATAGTGACACTAGACCTGATGTCATTCTTCCTAGTGTCAGTACAGTGCATAGTGATGCTAGACCTAATGTCACTCATCTTAGGATGATTACAGTGCATAGTGATGCTAGACCTTATGTCATTCTTCTTAGTGCCAGTATAGTGCATAGTGATGTTAGACCTAATGCCATTCTTCTTAGTGTTAGTACAGTGCATAGTGATGCTAGAACTGATGTCATTCTTTTTAGTGTGAGTACAGTGCATAGTGATGCTAGAACTGATGTCATTCTTCTTAGTGTGAGGACGATGCATAGTGATGCTAAACCTGAAGTCATTCTTCTTAATGTGAGTACCGTGCATTGTGATGCTAGACCTAATGTCATTCTTCTTAGTGTGAGTACAGTGCAAAGTGATGATAGTCCTGATGATACTCTTCTTATTGTGAGTTCAGTGCATAGTGACACTAGACCTGATGTCATTCTTCTTAGTGTGATTACAGTGCATAGTGATGCTAGACCTGATGTCATTCTTCTTAGTGTTAGTACAGTGCATAATGATGCTAGACCTGATGTCATTCTTCTCAGAGTGAGTACAGTGCATAGTGATGCTAGACCTGAGGTCATTCCTCTTAGTGTGAGTACAGTGCATAGTGATGCTAGACCTGAGGTCATTCTTCTTAGTGTGAGTACAGTGTGTAGTGATGCTAGGCCTGATGTAATTTTTCTTAGTGTGAGTACAGTGCATACTGATGGAAGACCTGATGTCATTCTTCTTAGTGTGAGTACAGTGCATAGTGATGCTAGACCTGATGTCATTATTCTTAGTGTGAGTACAGTGCATAGTGAAACTAGACCTGGTGTAATTCTTCTTAGTGTGAATACAGTCCATAGTAACACAAGGCCTGATGTCATGATTCTTAGTGTGAGTACTGTGCATAGTGATGCTAGACCTGATGTCATGATTCTTAGTGTGAGTACAGTGCATAGTGACGCTAGACCTGATGTCATTCTTTATACTGTGTGTACAGTGCATAGTGATACTTGACTTGATGTCATTCTTCTTAGTGTGAGGACAGTGCATAGGGATGCTAGACCTGGTGTCATTCTTCTTAGTGTGAGTACATTGCATAGTGATGCTAGACCTAATGCCATTCTTCTTAGTGTGAGTAGAGTGCATAGTGATGCTAGACCTGATGTCATTCTTCTTAAAGTGAGTACAGTGCATAGTGATGGTAGACCTGATTTCATTGTTCTTAGTGTGAGTACAGTGCATAGTGATGCTAGACCTGATGTCATTGTTTTTAGTGTGACTACAGTGCATAGTGATGCTAGACCAGATGTCATTCTTCTTAGTGTGAGTACAGTGCATAGTGATGCTAGACATAATGTCATTCTTCTTAGTGTGAGTACTGTGCATAGTGATGCTAGACCTGATTTCATTCTTCTTAGTGTGCGTACAGTGCATAGTGATGCTAGACCTGATGTCATTCTTCTTAGTGTGATTACAGTGCATAGTGATGCTAAACCTGATGTCATTCTTCTCAGTGTGAGTACAGTGCATAGTGATGCTAGACCTGATGTCATTCTTCTTAGTGTGAGTACAATGCATAGTGATACTAGACCTGATTTCATTCTTCTTAGTGTGAGTACAGTTCACAGTGATGTTAGACATGATGTCATTTTTCTTATTGTGAGTACAATGCATAGTGATGCTAGACCTGATGTCATTCTTCTTAGTGTGAGTACAGTGCATAGTGATGCTAGACCTGATGTCATTCTTCTTAGTGTGAGTACAGTGCATAGTGATGCTAGACCAGATGAAATTTTATTTAGTCTGAGTACAGTGCATAGTGATGTTTGACCTGATGTCATTCTTCTTAGTGTGTGTACAATGCACAGTGATGCTAGAACTGATGTCATTCTTCTTAATGTGAGTACAGTTCATAGTGATGCTACAACTGTCATTCTTCTTAGTATGAGTACAGTGCATAGTTACGCTAGACCTAATGTCATTCTTCTTAGTGTGAGTACAGTGCATAGTTATGCTAGACCTAATGTCATTCTTCTTAGTGTCAGTACAGTGTATAGTTATGCTAGACCCAATGCCATTCTTCTTAGTGTCAGTACAGTGAATAGTAATGCTTGATGTGATGTCATTCTTCGTAGTGTGAATACAATGCATAGTGATGCTAGACCTGTTGTCATTCTTCTTAGTGTGAGTACAGTGCGTAGTGACGCTAGACCTGATGTTATTCTTCTTAGAGTGAGTACAGTGCATAGTGATGCTAGACCTGATGTCATTCTTCTTAGTATGAGTACAGTGCATAGTGATGCTAGACCTGATGTCATTCTTCTAAGTTTGAAAACAGTGCATAGTGATACTAAAACTGATGTCATTCTTCTTAGTTTGAGTACATTGCAATCTGATGCTAGACCTGATGTTATTTTTCTTACTGTGAGTACAGTGCATAGTGATGCTAGACCTGATGGTATTCTTCTAAGTGTGAGTACAGTGCATAGTGATGCTAGACCTGGTGTCATTCTTTTTAGTGTCAGTACAGTGCATAGTGATGCAAGACTTGATGTAATTCTTCTTAGTGTGAGTAAAGTGCGTAGTGACGCTTGACCTGATGTCATTTTTTCTTTATGTGAGTACAGTGCATAGTGGTAATAGACCTGATGTCATTATTCGTAGTGTTAATACAGTGCATAGTGACACTAGACCTGATGTAATTCTTCTTAGTGTGAGTACAGTGCATAGTGATGCTAGACCTGATGTCATTCTTCTCAGTGTGAGTACTGTGCATAGTTACACTTGACCTAATGCCATTCTTCTTAGTGTCAGTACAGTGCATAGTTACCCTAAACCTAATGTCATTCTTCTTAGTGTAAGTACAGTGTATAGTTACGCTAGACCCAATGTCATTCTTCTTAGTGTGAGTACAGTGAATAGTAATGCTTGATGTGATGTCATTCTTCTTAGTGTGAGTACAGTGCATAGTGATGCTAGACCTGATGCCATTCTTCTTAGTGTGAGTACAGTGCATAGTGATGCTAGATCTGATGTAATTCTTTTTAGTGTGAGTAAAGTGCACAGTGATGCTAGACCTGATGTCATTCTTCTTACTGTGAGGACAATGCATAGTGATGATAGACCTGATGTCATTCTTCTTAGTGTGAGTACAGTGCATAGTGATGCTAGACCTGATGTCATTCTTCTTAGTGTGAGCACAGTGCATAGCCATGCTAGATTTGATGACATTCTTTTTAGTGTGAGTACAGTGCATAGTGATGGTAGATGTGATGTAATTCTTCTTACTGTGAGTACACTGCATATTGAGGCTAGACCTGATGTCATTCTTCTTAGTGTGAGTGCAGTGCATACTGATGCTAGACCTGAAGATATTCCTCTTAGTGTAAGTACAGGCCATAGTGATGCTAGACCTAATGTCATTTTTCTTAGTGTGAGTACAGTGCATAGTGATACTAGACCTGATGTCATTCATCTTAGGGTGAGTACAGTGCATAGTGATGTTAGACCTGATGTCATTCATCTTAGGGTGAGTATAGTGCATAGTGATGTTAGACCTAATGTCATTCTTCTTAGTTTTAGTACAGTGCATAGTGACGCTAGACCTGATGTCATTCTTCTTAGTGTGAGTTCAGTGCATAGAGATGCTAGACCTGATGTCATTCTTCTTAGTGGCAGTATAGTGGATAGTGATGCTAGAATGGATATAATTCTTCTTAGTGTGAGTACAGTGCATAGTGATGCTAAACCTGACATCATTATTCTTAATGTGAGTACCATGCTTAGTGATGCTAGACCTGATGTCATTCTTCTTAGTGTGAGTACAGTGCATAGTGATGCTAGACCTGATGTCATTTGTCATAGTGTGAGTACAATGCATAGTGACACTAGACCTCGTGTCATTCTTCTTAGTGTGAGTACAGTGCATAGTGATGCTAGATCTGATGTCATTCTTCTTAGTGTCAGTACAGTGCATAGTGATGCCAGACCTGATGTTATTCTTCTTAGTGTGAGTACAGTGCATAGTGATGCTATACCTGATGTCATTCTTCTTAGTGTGATTACAGTGCATAGTGAGGCAGACCTGATGCCATTCTTCTTAGTGTGAGCACAGTGCATAGTGACGCTAGACCTGATGTCATTCTTCTTAGTGTGAGTACAATGCATAGTGATACTAGACCTGATTTCATTCTTCTTAGTGTGAGTACAGTTCACAGTGATGTTAGACATGATGTCATTCTTCTTAGTGTGAGTACAGTGCATAGTGAGGCTAGACCTGATGTCAGGGTTGGGAGGGTGGCCCAGTAGTTAAGGTGTTTGCCTTATAAACACAAGGTGCAGGGTTTGAGTCTCACAAGGGATAATTGGCTAGGCTTAAAAATGGCTCGTAAAGGCAGTTAGCTTAGTACCAACCTATGATGGACCTATTCTTCTTAGTGTGAGTACAGTGCATAGTGAGGCAGACCTGATGGCATTCTTCTTAGTGTGAGCACAGTGCATAGTGATGCTAGACCTGATGTCATTCTTCTTAGTGTGAGTACAGTGCATAGTGCTGCTAGACCTGATGTCATTCTTCTTAGTGTTAGTACAGTGCATAGTGATGCTAGACCTGATTATATTCTTCTTAGTGTGAGTACAGTGCATAATGATGCTAGACCTGATGTCATTCTTCTTTGTGTTAGTACAGTGCTTAGTGATGCTAGACCTGATGTCATTCTTCTTAGTGTGATTACAGTGCATAGTGAGGCAGACCTGATGCCATTCTTCTTAGTGTGAGCACAGTGCATAGTGACGCTAGACCTGATGTCATTCTTCTTAGTGTGAGTACAATGCATAGTGATACTAGACCTGATTTCATTCTTCTTAGTGTGAGTACAGTTCACAGTGATGTTAGACATGATGTCATTCTTCTTAGTGTGAGTACAGTGCATAGTGAGGCTAGACCTGATGTCATTCTTCTTAGTGTGAGTACAGTGCATAGTAATGCTAGACCTGATATCATTCTTCTTAGTGTGAGTACAGTGCATAGTGATGCTAGACCAGATGAAATTTTATTTAGTCTGAGTACAGTGCATAGTGATGTTTGACCTGATGTCATTCTTCTTAGTGTGTGTACAATGCACAGTGATGCTGGACCTGATGTCATTCTTCTTAATGTGACTGATGTCATTCTTCTTAATGTGAGTACAGTGCATAGTGATGCTACAACTGTCATTCTTCTTAGTGTGAGTACAGTGCATAGTTACGCTAGACGTAATGTCATTCTTCTTAGTGTGAGTACAGTGCATAGTTATGCTAGACCTAATGTCATTCTTCTTAGTGTGAGTACAGTGTATATTTACGCTAGACCCAATGTCATTCTTCTTAGTGTGAGTACAGTGAATAGTAATGCTTGATGTGATGTCATTCTTCATAGTGTGAATACAGTGCATAGTGATGCTAGACCTGTTGTCATTCTTCTTAGTGTGAGTACAGTGCGTAGTGACGCTAGACCTGATGTTATTTTTCTTAGCGTGAGTACAGTGAATAGTGATGCTAGACCTGATGTCATTCTTCCTAGTGTGAATACAGTGCATAGTGATGCTAGACCTGATGTCATTCTTCTACGTTTGAGAACAGTGCATAGTGATGCTAAACCTGATGTCATTCTTCTTAGTTTGAGTACATTGCAAACTGATGCTAGACCTGATGTCATTCTTCTTAATGTGAGTACAGTGCATAGTGATGCTAGACCTGCTGTCATTCTTCATAGGTTCATAGATAGGTACTAGGCTATTGGCCCTAGTGCCTATACAAGCCTAGCCAAAAATGTACCCTGGCTTTCGCCACCCAAGAAAATTATTTTCCTGTGCCCCTGTCAAGCAGAACCACAGAAGTGATCCCCGGGGTGAATTTCCTCTTACCCATCCAATCATCAAATTTTTCTTGAAGAGTGCTAATGAGGAGCTCTGTTTGACATAGATAGGCAGTCTGTTCCAGAGTATGGGAAGTCTCTGGGACAGGAATCTCTCCCTCCAGCATGTTCTGTTTATTGTGGTGACAAGGTTTAGGTCCCTAGAGCATGTAGCTCGGAGGGATTGGGATTTCTTTAAGTGGAGCATGTCCAATAGCTCTGGGTTTGACATAGCTTTATATGTTAGGCAGAGATCGCCTCTGAGTAGGCGATATGCGACGGAGTAAAGCTGGACTTTTTTGAGATGGTCTGCATAAGTCATCTGTTTGAGGCCAGTAATCCTCTTTGTGAGGTATTTTTGTGGCCTTTCCAGTTGTTGTAGATGTCTTGTGAGGTACATACCAAAAGGGGCGTTGTAATCTATAATGGGTCTAATGAGTGATGAGTAGAGGGGAACAATTACCTCTTTTTTTCTGGATGAGAAACCTTTTGTGATGAGGTGTGCCACGTAGAAGGATTTCCTGACCACTTTGGCGTTGTGATTATCAAAGGAGAGACTACTGTCCACCTGTGTCCCAAGGTCTCTTATCACACTTTCAGTGTTAAGTAGACTACTGCCTATGTGGTAGTTCATGGGTACAGAATTTTTACCAACGGGGATGACAATGAACTTTTTGGCATTGAGCTTGAGATCATGTCTTTGACACCAGGCATCTGTCTCAGTGAGGCCCTTTTGTAGGATGTCCACATCATTAGGAGTTTCAATTATGGCTCCCAGTTTGCAGTCATCTGTGAATTTAGTTAGCCAAAGACCTTCTGTGTTAGCCTGTACTTCAGAGAAGTAGATACCAAACAGAAGAGGACCCAGGACTGAACCCTGTGGTACTCCACTTGTCACTGGTCTGAAGTCTGATTTGGACTGTGCTACTTTCACAGTGTGGGTTCTTTCAGTAAGCCAGTTGGCAACCCATCTTGTGACATAGGGATTTATACCTAGTTTAGTGAGTTTATCTATAATTCCAGAGTGGGGGATGGTGTCGAATGCTTTGGCGAGATCTAGATAGGCTGTGTGAACCACCTTACCCTCATCCATGGCCTTGGTGACTACTTCAAAGAAGTCTATCAGGTTTAGGAGACATGATCTGCCTTTTACAAACCCAAACTGTGTGAGCTCCAGGGTTTGGAGATTTCCAATGTCTTTGTTTATGAGTTCCATGATGATACGTTCCATGGCCTTGCAGACAAGGCTCGTCAGACTAATGGGGTGGTAGTTCCCGGGGTCTGTTGTGGCCCCTCCTTTGTGGAGTGGGATAACTGTTGCGGTGCGCCATTCAATGGGCACAAAGCCTGAAGTGAGGCTATGATTGGACATGGTACATAAGTGGGGTGCCAGTTCATTCTGTAGTTCATGTAGAAGGCAGCCTGGGATGTTGTCAGGTCCCATGGATGCTGTGTTCTTGGCTTTGGAGAGTGAAGTTTTTACCTGTGCAGCCGTGATTACAGGAACTTTGCATTCTTCCGGTATAAAGATGGGCCCTTTAGGGGGTGAGAGGGGGGTAAAGTTAGCACTGAACCTATCTGCCAGGATGTTGGCAATATCATTTGGTTCTGTATATTTAGTGTCATTGTGCTGTAACTCAGAGCAGATCTGAGTGTTGCCATTGAGATTTTTAACATAGCTATAGAATGCTTTGTGGTTGTCTTTAGAATCAGTGGCAATTTTGTTTTCATAACTAGCTTTGGAGGATTTTATGAGGGATCTCAGCTTCTTACTGAGGCTGACCAGGGAGTTCCTCCAATCGTGGGATTTTACTCTTTTTTGCAACAGTTTCTTTCTTCTGTTGTAGAGTTTGTTTATGGCAGAAGACCACCAGATTGGCTTCCTTTTTTTGGAGGACAGCATCTTGGTTCTTTTAGGGATAGCATGATCCATGCACTCGTGTAAGTGCTTATAAAGTGCATTTGTGTAGGATTCAGCAGTCGTACCTCTATTGTCCATCTGCATGGGTGTCATGAAGTTTGCCACTTCTGTCTTAAGAAGTGTGAAGTTGGCTTTGGAGAGATTTTTTATAGTTGTTTTCCTAAAGGGGGGTGGGAGCGGGATGTGGATGTCTAGGGTGATTAGCTTGTGGTTGGATCTGACCAACAAGGAGATGACATCTGGTGTGGAACACCGGTCACCCATGTTGGTGATGACCAGGTCTAGGATATTGCTGCCTCTGGTGGGGGTGTGGATAAGTTGATCCAAAGCATTGGAATTGATTATTTCCAGAAAACGCTGAGCAAAAGACTTGGTACATAAGTAGTTTTCCCAGTTAATGGTAGGGTAGTTGAAATCACCCATTATTAGAGTGTTGGGTTGTACCTTAATATTTTCCAGTGTATCAAGAAAAGAGGAGTAGGAATCCTGGGGCATGGTGGGGGGGTCTGTAGCAAGCTACAATCTGGATTGCGTTTTTTCCCAGAGTTAGTTGAACTTGGATAATCTCGGATGCATTATGGGGAGCAATTAGTTGGAGGTGTGGCAATCCTTAATGAATATGGACACGCCTCCACCTTTAGTGTTTCGGTCCGGGTTTGGTGGCCAAAAGGTGTGGTATGAATTATAGCCTGGTAATGCAGGGGTGCTCTCTGGAGCTTTGAACCAGGTCTCTGTCACTGCACATATGTCAATGTTCTCCATTTTAAGGAGTGCCTCGAGTGAGTGCATTTTGAGGTTTAGACTTCTAGCATTGAGTAGCATTACCCTCAGATTTTGCTTGCTTGTACCTGTTACAGTAGTGAATTTGTCATTTGAACCTTGCCTAAAAAAGCCACTATAGGGGTGGCAAGAGCCTTTGCCAGTATCTGGAATCCCAAGGGCGACAGGTGCAGGCCATCTCTGGCAAAGCAGCGTGGTCTGTCGATCATGTCATCCCAGGCAGACAGATACTGAATTCTCTTAGAATAACACCAGAAGCTTAGCCAATTGTTAAAGTCAATCATTTTGTCCTTGTACTGTGGTGTCATTCTGGGTGATGGCAGGATGCTACTCAGGGCTAGGGTCATACCGACCTGGACTACAAGATCAGAGAGCTCCTCCATGTTTCTTTTCATGTAGTCCAGGGAGGTACATCTCAGGCCATTCACACCAACATGGACAATGACAGAGTCATATTTGTACTTGTTGTGGAGTGACCTGAGTGTGTGCATTATGTGGCAGATCCTGGCACCTGACAGGCAGCTGACAGTAACTTTTTTCTTGTTTAGCCTGGTGAGTGGAACATCAGTGTGCCTGACTATAGAGTCACCAATGACTAGAGTGTTGGGTACGTTATGCCTTATGGGCTGTAGTTGAGTGGCAAACTGAGTATGTGAACTATGTGTCATTTGGGTTGTGTTGGGGGGTGGAGGTTGCTTACATTTCTGCTTTGGAGGTCTGTGTTTGGGCAGATTAGTATAGAGAGCCTCTGCGAATGTAGCTGTGTGTTTTGTGGTTTTGTGTGTGTGTTTTGCTGGTGTAGGTTTTGAGGGACTATGTGATGAGTGTGGTGTGGTGCAAGTGTTTACCTTCTCCTCTTGACTGTAGAGGCCTGTCTTTGGTAAAGAGAGCTTTGCTTCCAGTTTGGCTATATAAGTGCATCTCTCACAGGTCGTAGTGTTTGGTGGTAGGAGGAGAGGGTTGTCTGTGTACATGAGGCAATTGCTGCATTGTCTCAAGATGCCCAGATTCATCAGGTAGACAGGAGAAAACACCAGGAGCTGACCCTTAGACATGCCTGGATAGGTGCTTATTTATTAAGTACTAAAACTGTTTTCCTCTAGATAAGTGAGGAAAGTTGAGTGCTGTAGTAATTTGTAACTTATTTAGTGCTTACAATGAGTTCTGAACAACTGCTGAGCTCAAAGAAACAGATGAGTGCTAAAACTAAAAAGCTGGCTAGTTGCAAGGGGAATTTTGAAAAACAGACTTTATGGCGCCAGGAATAGTTTAACCCCAGTTAAGTGGGGGGGGGGGGCTTTGGAGCTCACAAACAGTCCTGGACACAGCAAATCCATATCTGACTTGCCACAGTAAAGGGGGGGAAGCAAGCTTAGAATTTTTTTTCCAGTAAAGTGGAAATGGAGAAAGCTGGAACAGAAGTTAATTCAACGTTAAGAATCTGATTGGGTTGGCTTTCACAAATGTTCTCTATTAGATTGAGTGAACTAATGACACTAGACTGGGAGGAATGTCACAGATCAAATATACAGTATGGGCGGGCAACTGCAAAGCCACCAAGTATAAAAACACACAACACTAGGGTGGGTGGGAAAAAATTACAGTTCCTAGCTGTAGCCACTAAATGAAAGTTTTAAACAGATCAAGGAGCAGACTAGAGAATGCTTTTAACAGACAAAAATGCACATAAAGGTTCGGATAGAGCAACCACAAACAGAAAATAAAACTCTCAGTATGAAAAAGCAGTTTACAGTTAAGTAAAGTTAAAACAGTTTAAAACAGTACATAAATGCAGTGAAGCAATAAAAAAAGCTTTATAACAGTGCAAAAATATAGTAGATCAACAGTATAGCACAATTATAAGTGTTTCAGAAGTGCAATTCAGTGAAATAAGTGTAAGAAATAACTTAGCCTGCTCTTGGAATCTTAAGGAATTTCCACTTATGCAATGCAATCCAGAGCCTGACAATACAAGCAGAGCCTTTATAAGGCCTTTATAAGGCAGTAACTTGTAGTTTATTGGCCATTTTGGGTCATTTCCTGTCTTTTCCAGCCCCCTGCTATAAAGCGCACTTTGGCGGGCTTTTTCAGCTATTGAGAACTCAGCACAGCTCCTCGTGGTGGCCAGCAGTGTTCCTGTAGCAGCAGAGACCAGAAAAGACTACCTTTCCAGATTTTAAGTATTTTTCTTGGCTTTTTCGACTATTTGATACTTTCGACCACTGTTTTTGCTTGTTTATCGAAGTTTGCACTGTTTTTACTGTCTTTATAAGCTAAAACTGTTTACTGCACTTGCTAATTTAAGTTTTGCCTAAAAGTTAAATTACAGGCTAATACACTCAAGTGTACTAGCTTTTGATAGCAATTTATCGAAAATTATAGCATTTATTGTGTTTTCTGCCTTTCTGTAAAAAAATCTTGAAAAAAAACAAAAAAAATCTTTATTTTTCCATACTTTCCTAACTAGTGTTCCAGAGACCAGATTTTGCTGATCCCTGGGCTTTGTCTTGGTTCCTGTGTTTCTCCATTTTCCTTGTTTGGTCAGGGGGAAGTTTCTTTACTCACCAGTGAGAGTGGGGAGTACTGAGCTGCCTGTTTGTCCTTAGAGGAGTGGTTTAAGGCAGTAACTTGTAGTTTATTGGCCATTTTGGGTCATTTCCTGTCTTTTCCAGCCCCCTGCTATAAAGCGCTTTGGCGGGCTTTTTCAGCTATTGAGAACTCAGCACAGCTCCTCGTGGTGGCCAGCAGTGTTCCTGTAGCAGCAGAGACCAGAAAAGACTACCTTTCCAGATTTTAAGTATTTTTCTTGGCTTTTTCGACTATTTGATACTTTCGACCACTGTTTTTGCTTGTTTTATCGAAGTTTGCACTGTTTTTACTGTCTTTATAAGCTAAAACTGTTTACTGCACTTGCTAATTTAAGTTTTGCCTAAAAGTTAAATTACAGGCTAATACACTCAAGTGTACTAGCTTTTGATAGCAATTAATCGAAAATTATAGCATTTATTGTGTTTTCTGCCTTTCTGTAAAAAAAATCTTGAAAAAAAACAAAAAAATATCTTTATTTTTCCATACTTTCCTAACTAGTGTTCCAGAGACCAGATTTTGCTGATCCCTGGGCTTTGTCTTGGTTCCTGTGTTTCTCCATTTTCCTTGTTTGGTCAGGGGGAAGTTTCTTTACTCACCAGTGAGAGTGGGGAGTACTGAGCTGCCTGTTTGTCCTTAGAGGAGTGGTTTAAGGCAGTAACTTGTAGTTTATTGGCCATTTTGGGTCATTTCCTGTCTTTTCCAGCCCCCTGCTATAAAGCGCGCATTAGTGCGATTTAGCGCGATTTAGCACAGAGCTGCCACCGTTGCACACTAGGGCAGCGCCGGTTAATCAGGTTTAAACTATTCGGGCTACCTAAAGTCCACTCTTCAAATTTTCCCTTAAAACTACCTTTCTCAAAATATACTACTGTTCTATTTAGTGTATCCTATAATTATAAATTATCTCTACTTGACTCCCAAGTAGACTATTCTCTATCTGCATAGCCCAGCACTTGCTCCTACAGTACTTATCACCTTGATACAGCACTCTTGTTATAGATAGTACCCCAAAAAAGCAAACCCCATTTCTCGGTCACCCACATCCCCCAGAACCTTTTTTAAGTTTTTCTGTCTATTCCTTCTAGCATGTCGAGGGATCAGTTGCTAATGTCCTCTCCTGCTCAGCTGGTGAACTTGGGAATATTGAGGCAATGTTACAATTGCCTCATGTACACAGACAACCCTCTCCTCCTCCCACAAAACACAAATACATGCGAGAGATGCAACTATACGGCCAAACTGGAGGCTGAGCTCTCTCAACATAGGACTGGCAAGACCAGACAGGAGGAGAAGGTAACCACACACACTATAGACCCAGTCTCACATAATGCCATCACAACCTCAAATCATACACATAAACACACAAAGACATACTCGGAGGCTCTGATCAAAAATCTACCAAAACAGCAGAGGCCACCAAAGCAGACACCCAAACAACTACCACCTCAGAACACAACACCTGCAACACATAGACCACACAGTCAGAGTGTCAAGCAGTCACAGCCCTTAAGGCCAAACACAATGCCAGACACACTAGTCATTGGTGACTCCATAGTCAGACACACTGACGTCCCGCTCACCAGACTGAGTAAGGAGAAGGTCACAGTAAGCTGCCTGTCGGGCGCTAGAATCCGCCACATAACGCAAGTACTCAGGTCTCTCAACAGCAGGTACAAGTACGACTCAATCATTGTCCACGCTGGTGTAAACGACCTGAGATGTACCTCCTTGGACTACATGAAAAGAGACATTGAGGAGCTCTCTGATTATGTAGCCCAAGCAGGTATGACCCTGACCTTGAGCAGTATCCTACCTTCACCAAGAATGATGCCACAATACAGAGATAAGATGATCAGCTTTAACAATTGGCTTAAACTCTGGTGTCATTCAAAGGGGATCCAATGTCTGTCTGCCTGGGATGACATGCTGGACAAGCCACGCTGCTTCGCAAGGGACGGCTTGCACCTGTCACCCCTGGGATTCCGGATTTTGGCAAAGGCTCTTGCCACCCCCATAGTGCCTTTTTTAGGCAAGGCTCAAATTCTAAACCTACCACCCTAGAACACAACAAAGAAAAAAAACTAAGGGTAATGCTGCTCAATGCCAGAAGTCTCAACCTCAAGATGCACGCACTCGAGGCCCTTCTCAGTATGGAGAACATCGATGTCTGTGCTATGACAGAAACCTGGCTCAAGGCTCCTGAGAGAACCCCAGCACTATCAGGTTTTACCTCATATCATGCGTTCCGGCCCCAAAATCCGGACAATACCAAGAATGGAGGGGGGTATCCATATTCATCAAGGACACCCACACCTCAAGATTGGTGGCAACACACGATGCATTGGAAACCATCCAGGTGCAATTAACCATAGGCAAGACTGCTATGCAATTTGTAGCATGTTACAGGCCACCCTCGCAAACTCAGGAACCTCACATGGCCTTCCTGAAAACACTGCAGGGGATAAATGTATCTCCAAACACCATCATACTAGGTGACTTCAACTACCCTAATATAGACTGGGAACACTACTCAAGCCCAAACACTCTAGCCCAAAAGTTCCTGGAATTCATAAACTCAAATGCCATGGAACAACTAGTCACCATCCCCACAAGAGGAGAAAACATACTTGATCTCATCATCACGAACATGGGAGCACAATGTTCAACACCAGAAGTATACCCCTCACTGGTGAGATCAGATCACAAACTAATCTCGCTGGAGGTCCTCATCCCGCCCCACCCGAAATAAAAAAGACCACAGTAAAGAACTTCAAAGCCGACTTCACACTTCTAAAGACTAGTGTGGTCTCCTTTAAAGCCCCGAGCGGTAAACATTACCCAAACCGCTGAATCACTTACAAATGCCTTCTACCAGCACCTGCAGGGCTGCATGGATCAGGCAATCCCAAGCAAAACAAAGACTCTTTGTACAAAAGGCAAGCGTCCAGTCTGGTGGACCCCAGCCATAAACAAACTCTACAACAAAAGGAGAAAGCTACTACAAGATAGAGCAAAATCCTTAAAAGGTAAGACACCGCTGATCACTATAAGTAAAAGCTAAGAGCTCTCATAAAATCATCCAAAGCTAATTTTGAGAGAAAAATAGCTAAGGACTCTAAAGACAACCATAAGGCATTCTTTAGCTATGTCAGAAACCTAGGAGGAAACTCCCAGATATGCTCAGAATTAGTTCAAAATGATGTGAAGATTACTGATTCTACAGACATTGCCAACATACTGGCTGACAGGTTCAGTGCAAACTTCTCCCCCCCCCAAAAGGAGAGATATCTATACCAAATGATTGTAGACCCCCAAACATCTCTAACGCCCAGGTGAGAACTGCTCTCTCCAAGGCAAAGAACACAGCATCCATGGGACCTGATGGTGTCCCCGGCTGTGTGCTCCACGAACTCAACGAGGAATTAAACCCACAGTTAGGACAGCTGTTTAATCTTAGTCTCACCTCCGGATACGTACCCAGGGAGTGGCGCACAGCGACTGTGGTCCCACTTCACAAAGGCGGTGCCTCCACCGACCCTGGAAATTACCGTCCCATTAGCTTGACAAGCCTTATCTGCAAAGCCATGGAGAGGATCATAATGGATCTCATAAATAAAGACATAGGGAATTTGCAGACTTTGGATCCAACCCAGTTTGGCTTTGTCAAAGGCAGATCATGCCTTTTAAACTTGGTTGACTTTTTCGAAACAGTCACCAAGGCCATTGACGAGGGAAAGACGGTCCATACAGCCTACCTAGACCCGGCAAAGGCTTCTGATACAATACCCCACTCGGGTATCATTGAAAAACTCATCAACTTAAATGTAAACCCATACATTACAAGATGGGTTGCAAACTGGCTGAGTGACAGAACCCACAGGGTCAGAGTTGCCTGCGCCATGTCAGACTCAAAGCCTGTCACAAGTGGTGTCCCACAGGGCTCAGTCCTGGGCCCACTCTTGTTTGGCATCTACTTTTCTGAAGTACAAGCAAACACAGGAGGGTTATGGCTGACAAAGTTTGCAGATGACTGCAAACTGGGCGCCGTAGTCGAAAACACATCTGACACAGATATCCTTCAGAAGGGTCTCACAGAAATGGATAACTGGTGCCAGAGCCATGGCCTAAAGTTAAATGCCAAGAAATGCATAGTCATACCCTTCGAGAAAAACAAGGTTACCCCTAGCTATCATATAGGTGGCAATCCACTGATCACAGAAGAAGTTATCAGGGACCTGGGGACCCAGGTTGACAGTAGCCTTTCATTCGACACTCATATTGCTAAAGTAGTTAGGAAGACCTTCTACATTGCCCACCTTATCATGAAGGGATTCACATCTAGATCAAGGGAGGTCATAGTCTCCCTATACTCATCACTCATCAGACCAATGATTGAGTACAATGCCCCATTCGGAATGTATCTGACCCGACACTTGCAGCAGCTGGAGAGGCCACAAAAGTTCCTCACCAAAAGGATAAAGGGTCTCAAAAATCTGTCTTATGCTGCCCAACTGAAAGAACTCCAGCTATATTCAGTTGCTTACCGCTTGCTCAGAGGTGACCTGTGCCTGACATACAAGGCCATGTCAAACCCAGATTTGATGAACATGCTTCATCTCAAAAAATCTAGATCCCTCAGAGCCACAAGGGCGGGAGACTTAAACCTCAACACGGTTATTAATAGGACGTGCTGGAGGGATAGATTCATCACCCAAAGACTCCCTATGCTGTGGAACAAAATCCCGGTATATGTAAGGCAGAGCACCTCGCTGGCCTTGTTCAAGAGGAATCTTGACCAATGGATGGGAGATCGCAGATACACCCCAGGGGTTACCTCAGTGTCACTGCTCGACAGAGGCACAGCAAAATAATGGGCATAGTTTCTCCAAACTAAAGGGGTGGCGTAAGCCACAAAACTATGGGCTAGGCTTGTAAATGCCCTCGGGCAGATAGCCTAGTATGAACCTATGAACCTATGAACCTATAAGACACAGGGTTTATATAGCAGTAAGAATGGAAGTGTTGGGAAGATCAGATTACTCCTCAGCCCCTGCTATTACCCAATCACTCGTACTACAGAAGGTCAGGAGGCCTTGTTACTCTCAATAATGAAGACAATCAGCAGAAAATGGCTGCCAGAAACACAAACAAAACTTCCAGCCTACACAACAGGTCTCTATCAAGATTATGCCACCTGAGCAGAACACAGAAACCTCACTTTAAAAGCATAGAAAGAACACCTACAAACAGAAAATCCAAGTCTCAGTATGAAAAAGCAGTTTACAATTTAGTAATTAAAATAAAACATAAACAATTATAGTAATGCACACTATTACAGTTCCTAGCTGTAGCCACTAAATGAAAGTTTTAAAAAGATCAAGGAGCAGACTAGAGAATGCTTTTAAAAGACAAAAATGCACATAAAGGTTCGGAAAGAGCAATCACAAACAGAAAATACAACTCTCAGTATGAAAAAGCAGTTTACAGTTAAGTAATGTTAAAACAGTTTAAAACAGTACATAAATGCAGTGAAACAATAAAAAAAAGCTTTATAACAGTGCACAAATATAGTAGATCAACTGTATAGCACAATTATAAGCGTTTCAGAAGTACAATTCAGTGAAATAAGTGTAAGAAATAACTTAGCCTGCTCTTGGAATCTTAAGGAATTTCCACATATGCAATGCAATCCAGAGCCTGACACTACAAGCCGTGAGTACAGTGCATAGTGATGCTAGACCTGATGTCATTCTTCTTAGTGTGAGTACAGTGTATAGTGATGCTAGGCCTGATGTCATTCTTCTAAGTGTGACCACAGTGCATAGTGACACTAGACCTGATGTTTTTCTTCTTAGTGTGAGCACATGCATTTTGATGCTAGACCTGATGTCATTCTTCTTAGTGTGAGTACAGTGCATAGCGATGCTAGACCTGATGTCATTGTTCTAAGTGTGAGCACAGTGCATAGTAACGCTAGACCTGATGTCATTCTTCTTAGTGTGACTACAGTGCATAGTGACACTAGACTTGATGTCATTCTTCTTAGTGTGAGTACAGTGCAAAGTGATGCTAGACCTGTTGTCATTCTTCTTAGTGTGTGTACAGTGCATAGTGATGCTAGACCTGATTTCATTCTTCTTAGTATGAATGCAGTGCATAGTGATGCTAGACCTGATGTCATTCTTCTTAGTGTGAGTACAGTGCATATTGGTGCTAGACATGATTTCATTCTTCTTAGTGTGAGTACAGTGTATAGTGATGTTTGACCTGAATTAATTCTTCTTAATGTGCACACAGTGCATAGAGATGCTAGACCTGATGTCATTCTTCTTAGTGTGAGTACAGTGCATAGTGATGATAGACCTGATGTCATTCTTCTTAGTGTGCATACAGTGCATAGTGATGCTAGACCTGATTTCATTCTTCTTAGTATGAATGCAGTGCATAGTGATGCTAGACCTGATGTCATTCTTCTTAGTGTGAGTACAGTGCATAATGATGCTAGACCTGATGTCATTCTTCTTAGTGTGAGGACAATGCATAGTGATGCTCGACCTGATGTCATTCTTCTTAGTGTGAGTACAGTGCATAGTGATGCTAGACCTGATGTCATTCTTCTTAGTGTGAGCACAGTGCGTAGTGATGCTAGACCTGATGTCATTCTTGTTAATGTGAGTACAGTCCATAGTGATGCTAGACCTGATGTCATTCTTCTTAGTGTGAGTACAGTACATAGTGATGCTAGACTTGATGTCATTCTTCTTAGTGTGAGTACAGTGCATAGTGATGCTAGACCTGATGTCATTCTTCTTAGTGTGAGTACAGTGCATAGTGAGGCTAGACCTGATGTCATTCTTCTTAGCTGCAGTACAGTGCATAGTGATGCTAGACCTGATGTCATTCTTCTTAGTGTGAGTACAGTGCATAGTGAGGCTAGACCTGATGTCATTCTTCTTAGCTGCAGTACAGTGCATAGTGATGCTATACCTGATGCCATGCTTCTTAGTGTGAGTACAGTGCATATTGATGCTAGACCTGATGTCATTCTTCTTAGTGTGAGTACAGTGCATAGTGATGCTAGACCTGATATCATTCTTCTTAGTGTGAGCACAATGCATAGTGACTCAAGACCTGATGGCATTCTTCTTAGTGTGAGTACAGGGCATAGTGACACTAGACCTGATGTCATTCTTCTTAATGTTGCATACAGTGCATAGTGAATCTAGAGCTGATGCCATTTTTCTTAGTGTGAGTACAGTGCATAGTGATGCTAGACTTGATGTAATTTTTGTTAGTGTGAGTACAGTGCATAGTGGTGCTAGACATGATGTTCTCTTTAGTGTGAGTACAGTGCATAGTAATGCTAGACCTGATGTCATTCTTCTTAGTGTGAGTACAGTGCATAGTGGTGCTAGACCTGATGTCATTTTTCTTAGTGAGATTACAGTGCATAGTGATGCTAGACCTGATGTCATTCTTCTTAGTGTGAGTACAGTGCATAGAGACATGAGACCTGATGTCATTCTTCTTAGTGTGAGTACAGTGCTTAGTGACTCTAGACCTGATGTCATTCTTCTCAGTGTGAGTACAGTGCATAGTGATGCTAGACCTGATTTCATTCTTCTTAGGTTGAGCACATTGCATTGTGATGCTAGACCTTATGTCATTCTTCTTAGTGTGCGTACAGTGCATAGTGAAGCTAGACCTGATGTCATTCTTCTTAGTGTGAGTACAGTGCATAGAGAAGCGGGATCTGATGTCATTCATCTTATTGTGAGTACAGTGCATAGTGACGCTGGACCTGATGTCATTCTTCTTAGTGTGAGTACAAGGCATAATGACACTTGACCTGATGTCATTCTTTTGAGTGTTGCATACAGTGCATAGTGATGCTAGACCTGATGTCATTCTTCTTAGTGTGAGTACAGTGCACAGTGATACTAGACCTGATGTCATTCTTCTTAGTGTGAGTACAGTGCACAGTGAAGCTAGACCTAATGTCATTCTTCTTAGTGAGAGTACAGTGCATAGTGATGCTAGACCTGATGTCATTCTTCTTAGTGTGAGTACAGTGCATAGTGATACTTGACCTGATGTCATTTTTCTTAGTGTGAGTACAGTGCATAGTGATGCTAGACATGATGTCATTCTTCTTAGTGTGAGTACAGTGCATAGTGATGCTAGACCTGATGTCATTCTTCTTAGTGTGAGTACAGTACATAGTGATGCTAGACCTGATGTCATTCTTCTTCATGTGAGTAAAATGTATAGTGATGTGAGACCTAATGTTGTTCTTGTTAGTGTGAGTACAGTGCATAGTGATGCTAGACCTGATGTCATTCTTCTAAGTGTGAGTACAGTGCATAATGACACTAGACCTGATGCCATTCTTCTTAGTATGAGTACAATGCATAGTGATGTGAGACCTGATGTCATTCTTGTTAGTGTGAGTACAGTGCATAATGATGCTAGACCTGAAGTCATTCTTCTTAGTGGGAGTACAGTGCACAGTGATGCTAGACCTGATGTCATTCTTCTTAGTGTGAGTACAATGTATAGTGACACTAGACCTGATGTCATTCTTCTTCGTGTGAGTACAATGTATAGTGATGTGAGACCTAATGTCATTCTTGTTAGTGTGAGTACAGTGCATAATGACGCTAGACCTGAAGTCATTCTTCTTAGTGTGAGTACAGTGCATAGTGATTCTATAGCTGATTTCATTCTTCTTAGTGTGAGTACAGTGCATAGTGATGCCAGACCTGATGTCATTCTTCTTAGTGTGAGGACAGTGCATAGTGATGGTAGACCTTATATCATTCTTCTTAGTGTGAGTACAGTGCATAGTGATGCTAGACCTGATGTCATTCTTCTTAGGGTGAGTACTGTGCATAATGATGCTAGACCTGATGTCATTTCTTCTTAGTGTGAGTACAATGCATAGTGATGCTAGACCTGATGTCATTCTTCTTATTGTGAGTACAGTGCATAGTGATGCTAGACCTGATGACATTCTTCTTAGTGTGAGTACAGTGCATAGTGATGCTAGACCTGATGTCATTCTTCTTAGTGTGAGTATAGTGCATAGTGATGTTAGACCTGATGTTATTCTTCTTGGTGTGAGTACTGTGCATAGTGATGCTAGACCTGCTGTCATTCTTTTTAGTGTGAGTACAGTGCATAGTGATGCTAGACCTGATGTCATTCTTCTTAGTGTGAGTACAGTACATAGTGACGCTGGACCTGATGTCATTCTTGTTAGTGTTTGCATAGTGCGTAGTGATGTCAGACCTGATGTCATGTTTCTTAGTGAGTACAATGCATAGTGACACTACACCTGATGTCCTTCTTCTTAGTGTGAGTACAGTGCACAGTTATGCTAGACCTGATGTCATTCTTCTTAGTGTGAGAACAGTGCATAGTGATCTTGAACCTGATGTCATTCTTCTTAGTGTGACTACAGTGCATAGTGATGCTAGCCCTGATGGCATTCTTCTTAGTGGCAGTACAGTGCATAGTGATGCTAGACCTGATGTCATTCTTCTTAGTGTGAATACAGTGCATAGCGATGCTAGACCTGATGTCATTCTTCTTAGTGTGAGTACAGTGTATAGTGATGCTAGACCTGATGTCGTTCTTCAAAGTGTGAGAGGAGTGCATAGAGATGCTAGACCTGATATCATTCTTCTTAGTGGCAGTACAGTGCATAGTGATGCTAGACCTGATGTCATTCTTCTTAGTGTGAATACAGTGCATAGTGATGCTAGACCTGATGTCATTCTTCTTAGTGTGAGTACAGTGCAAAGTTACGCTAGACTTGATGTCATTCTTCTTAATCTGAATACAGTTCATAGGGATGCTAGACCTGATGTCATTCTTCTTAGTGTGAGTACAGTGCAAAGTGACGCTAGACTTGATGTCATTCTTCTTAATCTGAATACAGTGCATAGTGATGCAAGACCTGAAGTGATTATTCTTAGTGTGAGTACAGTGCATAGGGATGCTAGACCTGATGCCATTCTTCTTAGTGTGAATACAGTGTATAGGGATGCTAGACCTGATGTTCTCTCAACATTTTAATGCATCCTTATAATAGGTGTTGTTTGGTATTCCTCTGCGATACTCCGGCATCCCTCTGGACTGTCTGTCCATTGTTTTACAGGATACTCCTGCTGTTTTATAGTATCTTTCCCTTTTAACTAATGAACTCTTGCAAACATTGTATTTTCTTAGACGTTGGAGTTTTATTCTTGTTATTATTATTATTATGTATTCCCTACCTCAGCTGCACTAATGGATTAGTTGACATAACCCCTACTCCAGCTAGACTAACAGATTTGTTAGCATAACCCCTACCCTTCGACTAATGGATTACTTAGCGTAACCCCTACCCCAGCTAGACTAATGGATTAGTTAGCAAAATCCCTACCCCAGCTAGACTAATGGATTAGTTAACATAATCCCTACCCCAGCTAGACTAATGTATTAGTTAGCATAACCCCTACCCCAGCTAGACTAACGGATTAGTTTGCATAACCCCTACTCCTAGACTATTGGATTAGTTAGCATAACCCCTACCCCAGCTAGACTAATGGATTAGTTAGCATAACACCTACCCCAGCTAGACTAATGGATTAGTTAGCATAACCCCTACCCCAGCTAAACTAATGGATTAGTTAGCATAATCCCTACCCCTGCAAGACAAATGGATTAGTTGGCATAACTGCTACCCCAGCTAGACTAATGGATTAGCTAGCATAACCCCTACCCCAGCTAGACTAGTGGATTAGTTACCATAATTTCTACCCCAGCTAGACTAATGGATTAGTTAGCGTAATTTCTTCCCCAGTTAGACTAGTGCATTAGTTAGTATACTTGGTTAATGCTTCTTCTTTCTGTGTAATTGTGTGGGTTTGAAACCTTTCACCCTATTTCACACTAAATATTTTTTAGAGACTTAGGTAATATTTTCAAGTATCCTTGGTGCCTAATCATAGTACTGATGACTAATATCCTGTGTCTGAGGTGCCAGGGTACAGGGTTTGAATCTTGCATAGAGCATGCTGTGAAGACTTATCTTACACATATAGTGTTCTCCCAGACCCACTTCTTTCATGCTATGATTCTTTTTTAATTCAAACAGCCCCTAAGTGATAATATGAAGAATAGCTCTGGTGTCCAGGGTTCCTGATACCTATATCATCTTTATTTTTCCCCCCTAAGTGCCTTTAAGGCACAATATGCAAAGTATCCCTGGTGCCTATTGTTCCCAACCCCAATATTTGAGGATTTGCTTATTAAGCTAGGGAAGTGTGGAGATTTGACAGCCCCCCACCACTTCTCACATTCATGCATACACAAACATACACACACAGACCTCAGCATCTAATCACACTCTCAGAAACTCATCCATTCACTCCTGGACACACACATACACACACACACACACACACACACACACACACACACACACACACACACACACACACACACACACACACACACACACACACACACACACACACATATCCCTACCCTATCTGTTCCCTAAGTAACCACAGTACTGTGAACTCCTATGCAGAAAAACACTCACACATGCAGCTCCTGTACACACACACACACACATACGCATGAGTACACACACACAAATATGCACAGACACACACACACACACACACACACACACACACACACACACACACACACACACACGCACACACACAGACACACACGTGCAGACACGCACACGTGCACATGCGCGCGTGCACACACACACACACACACACACGCACACACACACACATATGACACAAGTGCACACATACACACACACCAACACTGACAGCTAAACTCTGTGGCACTTACTTCTGCTGAGACAGGTGAACACGAATTGCTAAGATCAAAAAATGCTTTACTGCAAGCATTTCTAAGGGGAGTACATAGCTAATTAGCATATGCCCCTCCCCTGGAATAATTCAATAACTTTATGAGGGCTGCAGAGACAACTCACTGTGGTGCTGCATATCATGGTATTGTTATCTCTGAACTGAACATGATTTGACCTCTTTATATTTATGTGAAGCTTTTGTTATTTTTCTTCCATTTTGCAGAATAAATTGTGTATAACCATTTATGACTTACAGTTTAGGAGGCATGACATAAGAATCAGTATCCTGTATTTCTAACCCTCTATTTCCTTGGTTTTTATATGAAGGCAATTCTGGGTTAATTAGGGTACCAAAGAGAAGCTGTAAACATTATATTTAGTTCTTTAACGTGAGTCTTGCTTGGCATTGATCTTGTGGTTTGAATTATGTCTGATATGTTTGGCAATGTTATAATTTTTTTCAGGCTCAATCAATCTTTAAATGTAGAAATGCCTTACTCTATTTTTTAAGATTGTTTATATGAAATCTTTAGTAATAGATCTATAATTCAAGTTTTTTTTTTTTAGGTTTTAAGATTGTGAGAGATTTTTATTGTCAAGAATGGTAGTTTGTCTAGTTTAGATTTGATGATATGGATATTGTATTGGAAGGTAAGAGAGAGTCGTTGAGCCAGATACCTGGACATCTAAACTGTATCAAATGCATTATCATTGTTGAACTAAATGGCCAAATTACAGGGTATATAGTTTTTCAATGGCCCCAAAAGGTATTGTACTGGTTTTCTTAGTGTTGATTATGAGTTGGTAGTTATCTAGGCAGTATGAGAGCAGGTGAAGGTCTTACTTCAGACTTTATTTTCATTTCGAAGGAGAGGAGTCATGCCTTTAGATTACCATATCACTGGCATTAAGAATTAAGTGGGTATGAGAGCTGTCAACTGGGAGTGAGAGGAGTCATGCCTTTAGATTACCATATCACTGGCATTAAGAATTAAGTGGGTATGAGAGCTGTCAACTGGGAGTGAGAGGAGTCATGCCTTTAGATTACCATATCACTGGCATTAAGAATTAAGTGGGTATGAGAGTTGTCAACTGGGAGTTGGTAACAGATAAGGAGAATAGCAGGGGAAAATGATTCTTCCAAAATTGGAATACGGACTCCATTTTTATCCAGCACTTTGAAAAGAAATTTGTATACCTGCATACAGTTTCAAACAATATCTGCAAATGTATCACACTATCCCTCTATTAGAATAAAACTCTCACAAAGACCAAAGCAACACTCCTTGTAGTTTCTTGGGTTTTCAGACTACTGAACCTTGACTTCTTTCCTTCTTTGAAAGTAGACTTTACCAGAAATAAACACCCAGACAACGTGAGATTCAGGAATTCATATTTCTCAGTCTGAAAGCACTCTCCCCAAACAAGCACTATTGCAGTGATCACTCCTTCGTTACTTTCTCTCTAAAATCCTACTAATTCATTCCCACTTCATTCGGCTTCATCTTCATGCTCTTCAAATTCTGCTGTGAACTGAAAGAATTCCCTTTCAAACTGTTCCATCGTAGTTGTTTTCAGACTAGTGTGATGACTTTATTTCTATGCAGTATAATACACTTGACGTTTCCAGTACACAGAACCATAACTGATCTATTATCAGCTATCCTGCTCTGCCCTCTTCTTTTTTTCTCTCACATTGTAAATTACTTTCCAGCCTGTACCACCAATGTAATTCACAATTACTTTTTGTCATGCATTGCCACTAGTCTTAATTTCTACTGTTATGCATTTTAAATTTTAATGACTATCTACTTGGTATTATAATTAATTTATATATTGGTTTGTAACCCCAGGCTGAATCTGAAAATGATCCATTGGATTCACCATTCTACCCTGCTTAACAAATATATAATTATTACATAATTAAGCAAGTAAATAAATAAATAATGATCTAGCTAAGTTAACCTAAGTAAGATAAAAAGACACGATTAACAGAAGAACAGGGACCGTTATAGTTTGACTCATCAGGTCAGCAAATTACAAATTATATTCACCCTGTTTGCAATTAAAAAAAAGTATGAATGAAGGAAAGGAGATTAAATAAGAAAAGTGTCAAAAGGGAGATTTAGGAGGAATGGGAAGACTGCACAAGAAAACAACATCAGTAGAAAAGGCGGTCAAGAAGGAAATGATGCAGTTTCATTTGGCAGCCGACAAAAAACTGCGGTGGTGGTGCTGCAGTAGCGTTGTCGCCTCACAGCAAGACGTCGTGCCGTTCAATTCTCAGCTAGAGCATTTTCTGTGTGGAGACATGCGTGAATGGGTGTACCTTCATTGAAGGTTGTGCATCAGCAAACTCGGCACGTAAAAAAATCTACTGCCAATCATTAACGGAGCAGAGTTCTGCTGTGGTGACTGGCGACCCCTAACCGGGAAAAAGCCGAAAGACACAAACAAGCAATTTGAGAACTACATTAAGCATGTGACTGAAGGAAGGCTGATGTTGAGTGGGCCTTAAAAGAATATTTACATCTAGTAGAGCTCGTAAGACAATGCTTGAAAACTGTTTGAAATTCAATGTAGGAGATAAGCTGTTTGATTTTTGGAGGAATGGATTCCCATAGTTTGAATGCTGGAATACAGAAGCTATTATCACTTTGATAAAGTCTAGTAAAAGGAATGTAGAGAGCTAGTAAGTTGGATGGTAAGGCTTTTAGCAGATAGTTTGATTTTTTTTTTGTGAGTTTGCCAGCAAAAAAGGAAAGACTTAATTATGAGTAATTTTAAAAGGAGGAACTCAGAAGGTCAGATATTTGTTGAAGGGGGAAAAATATGGCCTTTGATAGAAAAGACCAGTGGTGTTCCTCATTAGGTGCCAGGGTAATAAAGCAACATAAAAAAACACCATGGCTCAGAACAGGAAACATTACCCAAACCAACCTGTGTGTAGGAAGCAGGAAACACATAACTGTTTTTTAGTAGTTTTGTTCCAATTTTATTAAGAACGTTTTCTGAAATGATCCAAGTAATCAAAATACCACTTTTAAATCCCCTGCGACAAAACTGTGCTAAATGAATTTTCTGTATGCCTTATTAACTTTATTAACACTGATTTGTAAAAAAAATCACTTAATAAAGTATTTATCTCCATAGAGTAATCCTGTACATTCATAAATAGTAGATTTCTATAATTATTTAGAAATTGGAGAGTTATTTTATCAATGCAATTTGGGAGCAATGTTTAGCCCTAGATTAAATGATGTCATTTAAGTACACATGCATATTAATGAGCAGAACTCTGTGTTCATTTGTATTGGTGAGTTTTGATCATGGTTTATCCTAGGGGATTTAAAAGTCTTGTTTGGATTACCTTGATTGATTCTGAAGAAGTTCTTAATAAAATTAGAATGAAAGTACTAAACAACAGTTTGGTGTGTCATGATTTTTACACAGGTTGTTTTTTTTAAGTAAAGAAACATATTTTTAGGGAGTAGGGGCAGTTAGAGGGAGGCAATACTGTAGTTGTGGGTGTATTATGCTTATATCTCCTGCATGTCTTCCTTTGGGGGGAAAGATGTGAGAAATTTTCTTGGTCTACAATAGTGAGGTATTTATTTCTGATGTGGTTTGCTGGATGTGGTATTAAAGCAAAGTTTTTGATCAAGTCAAATTCCCAGATAGCAAAGATAATTAACGGATTCTAGGGTTTTGTCTTCTTTAGCTCTTATGTGTCAGAGTGACAGTACTGACTAGAGTCTATGAGAGGTACCAGAAATCACCGGTTTCCTTTGGAAAGTGTAAAGTAGCAAAGATCATGGCTTTCCTTTTGAAGATGTGAAGTGGGAAGTGGTTGTTGTGAGATCAGGTGTACAAGGGTAAGATGTCGTAATCAAGCAGTTGTCGTTTTGTGTGTGGAGGTGTTGAGCTATAGATCAATACAGAATGTTGTCATCTCTGTATAGTAGCAAAGTGTCATGTTGGAATTTGAGATAGCAAAAAAGTTAATTAACAAAAGGTGGGAATAGGAGAGGGCAGGAACAGATTCTTAAGATACTCCTTTTGTAAGCATACAACTTAGTGAAAAAGGAGTGTCCTGTTCCTAAGAGGTTTATTAAACTACTTTGTACTAGACAGACTAAGGCCAGATTGAATGAGTGCACTAAGGAGGCCTATGTGGTCTAGTGAGTCATACGTTTCTGACAGATTGATATATAGTGCTGTTATGGTGCTTTTACCTGACCAGAAATTATGTCGGCATGGAGAAGGCATGAGTTGTAGATACACTAATTTTTCAGAAATCTTTCAAAGGAACAAAGATAGGCCTGAAGTAACAAAAATGAGTTTGAAGTCTGATGTCGAATTGGACTTAGCCTTGTTTTGATATAGGCTTTAATCAACTACAGTGAAGGAAGCAGGTCCAGTCAGTCTTCAAGAGTTTAAGTTTATTAACATGTTTATATGTAAAAAGATACAATATAGTAGAATAATAAATACATGCAAGAAGAGGTAAAACACACGTTAAAGTAGGAAAAAAAGAGTGATCGAGTCCAATGCAGACTCGCGAGTAAAGGAGAAGAGAAGTATCTCTGAATATAATCAGCAAAAAATGGCAAGGAATGTTTCTGCTTTGTAGGATCTCCTTAAGTAGCAACATGTACACTGTGGACAAAACATGTGCCAAGGCCAGGCCCTGTCTCACCTCATCCTCCAAAAGAAGGCTACCAGAAGAATAAACCCTTGAAATGCCTTGATACATATACCCCGACAGGTAAGATGCAAACCACTCAGAACTGCCAGTCAGAACATAATAACTTTACTCATGCTTGAAGATGCCATAATCATTACTGTCAAAAAACACGGAGATAGCGGGGAGAACTAAGATGGACTATAACCAGTTATCTCATACCATAGGAAAGTCACTTAGAGTTTGAGTAATTGATGTCTCGGTGCTGTGTTGAGGTCTATAGTCATCCTGAGATAGATCAAGGAAGAGCTGTAGCTGCGTCAATGTCAACTGGCACCCTGGGAATCACCCAGCTAGTAATCTTCCTGAACCAAAGTCGAAGAGCAAAAAAAAAAGAAAAGAAGAAAAAGTACTCATGACTGCTGCAAAGAGCTATAATGGCTCTTTGTTACAATTCATAACTCAGAGTAAATCATTTAAGTCTTAAGTGGTGATGATTTCACACCGTGGCTGCTTAAATGACTTCCACCACTGTGTTTACTCCCAGCCTCCCAATTGCCTGTGACCTGCCGGAACCAATTGGCACCTCTTCTACTGTGTTGATCATGCTCCCTAACAAACTCCAGCCAGGGAAGCTTCTCACTTTCCCCTACCATAGCTACAGCTGTCTACCTATGGATTAATAATAACCATTGGTTCTAAGATTCAACAAGCTACATTTTGATATAAAGTAATGCAATTACTTAGTGGTTAATAATCTCTTTACAGCTCTGATTACTGGGAGTTGGTGATGATTTGGGAGTGGTTTAAATGTAGAGATGGGTGGAGTTCCTGGGGGGGGTATTGGAGGGTAGCGAGTGGTCCAGCAAATGGTTTGTTTCACTGACCAATCAATGCACAGATGTACACACCAAACCCCAGAACAACAGATTAGTTTTATCTTTATAGTTACTATTCTGAAATAAAGAAATAAAATAAATAACAATTTAGAAAATGGTTATCAGGAAGTTCAAAAGGCTGGAAATCTTTTCTGATGCTTAATATCTTGCTGACTATGCCATAGTTCCCTATCAAAATTGGCTAGCTAATTTGTAGTGAAATGTTGTCTTTAGCATGCAGCATTAAAATGATGAACAAAAACAATGTCCTACAATAACAAAATAACCTTTAGCAAACTTAATTATTTTTTTATTTATTTGCTATTTGTTTACTGGGAATGTTTGACTGGGATAATATCCAATTTTCAGTGGGAGCCCAGGGAGAAAAGCTCCACATTAACATAACATGGTTACAGCAAAAAAGAAAACAGGCACAAACACGGAGCTGAGAACACACTGTAAAAGCAAAAGAATCACAATAGGCAATCCACGAAGAATATTTATTACGTGCCCAAACTATGGCGCTCTGCCTTTATTTTGCCTCTCCACAAAGGTGGCAAAAATTACAATCTCTCCAACTTCCAATCCATAGCCATCCTATCCTCTATCTCCAAAATACTTGAAAAATGTATACACCTTCAGCTCTTGCCATTCCTTACCAAACACCAACTTCTCTCTCCTACCCAACACGGCTTCCGCCCTGGACACAGTACTACCACCGCCCTTCTGTCTTTCTTGCATTCTATCAACTCTGCACGTGATTCCGGTAATATAGTCTCCTCTGTTCTTCTAGATTTATCCAAAGCCTTTGACACCATCTCTCATTCACACCTTCTAAACCACCTCTCTAATCTCAACCTCTGTCAGAAATCCCTATCTTGGTTCTCTAGCTACCTTTCTAACAGGTCCCAAGCTGTGAAATGGGGCCAAGCCACCTCTTCCTTCCTTCCTACCCCCACAGGAGTACCCCAAGGCTCCATACTCTGCCCACTACTATTTAACATCTTTATTAACGACTTCCACAAAGCCATCCCTAACACCAAAATTGTGCAATACGCCGACGATTCCACTTTAATCTGTTGTGCCCCCAATCTAACTGAACTCAAAGCCCTAACACAGAGTGCCTTTTCTACCACTGAAAACTGGATGTGCCAAAATAATCTTGCCCTAAATGCAAGCAAAACTATGATCCTCCTCTTCTCTCCTTCCAAATCTTTCTCTCTGGATAAGGACGCATTTCAAATTACCAGCCTTAACAACTCTAACATTGAAATTGTATCCGCTACCAAGCTTCTCGGCGTTACCATTGATGACCAACTAAAATTTCATAACCATATCCAGCTAAACATCAAAAAAACACACATAAAACTTGGCCTACTGTACAGAAACAACCACTTCCTCTCTCCTCACACCAGACTTACCCTTGCCTCTTCCTTCCTCCTTCCCTCCCTTCTGTATGGCACTCCCCTCCTCACAAACTTATCTTCCTCACTTACCTCCAAACTGGAACAATGCTACAACAAAATCTTCAGATTTGCCACCAATGCCAAGTCCTCCTCACATCACTGCACCTCCCTCCACTCCCTAAACTGGCTCGAACTCCCCAACCACCTTGACTTTCTCCAAATCACAATTGCACACAAATTACTGTTCCACTCTACCAACTGCCCTGCTCTCTCTAACATTCTACAATCTTATACCTCCCCTAGACCACTTAGATCTTCTCACCAAAACCTAATCTCAGTTCAAAAACCAAAGCGCCCCGCAGGTAAACTACTCTTATCCTTTACTATAGCCAAAAAATGGAATGCCCTGCCCTCAACTCTGAGATCCTGTACCAACCACAACCACTTCAAAAACCACCTCCATTCTTATCTCTATCAAAACAGGAAATGCAATTGCTCTCTGCAGCCCATTCCTCCCACTCGATCCTGCCACCTCTCTCCAGGCTAACCCCTTTTACCTTATTTTACCTCTACTAAATTCTCACCACAGATAACTAAATATCAATCTCCTTATCTTTTTTACATTAGCCAGTATTTTCCTCCATAAACATTTGAAACTGTTGAGATTTATTTTCTGCTGATAACTGTTATTTTCCAATTAAGCTGTCTCTGAATATTTATGTAACTTTTATAGTGTTTTTATGTAATTGTATGTAATTGTATTAACATTTTAACAGCTGTTTCCTCTTGGAGCTTTTCTCCCTGGGCCTCCACTGAAAACGGGCTCCAAGCCCAGTGGACCTCCCTGGTAATCAAACTGCAATAAATAAATAATAAATAAATTAAGAAATGGATCCACAAAGCTTTCATCCCTGCACAAGCAGGAACGTCATCAGAATAAAACAATTCCTGCAATAGATCAAATTTAAATAATAAAAATAGTCACACGGTCATAAAAACAGGCCACCCTCTTCCCCTTTATGTACATATTTAATACATATGCACAACAAAAATATAAAAGACATATTAAATATGAACATTTGAAACAAAGATGTAATAATTGAAATGCTCTAATTATATAACCATTTAAAATCATCTCTCTAATAATTTTAATTTTAAGAAACATGCAATTAAAAATGAATCATTAAGACCTGGCCACTGCAAAGCATTCAGTTTTAATTAACAAAGGGCTTCTTGCTTTTCTAAAATCAGAGCCCAAGGGCCTCCCCTTGAATCTGGCGTAATTACTTCTAGCATCATAAATTTAAACATATGATCTGAGAATTCCATGTTATGTCGGGCCAGGGCATTGGTCTCCTTTTTGTTCTTTTGTGTCTCTTATAGGTTCATAGGTTCATAGGTAGGTACTAGGCTATCTGCCCGAGGGCATTTATAAGCCTAGCCAGAGTGTGTCGTCTTTCGCTGCCCCATTGATTAATTAACTGATCCTCTGTCAAGCAGAGCCAATGAAGTGATCCCAGGGGTGTATTTTCTGTTACCCATCCACTCATCAAGGTTTCTCTTGAAGAGTGTTAGTGAGGGGCTCTGCCTGATATAATTTGGAATTTTGTTCCAAAGCATGAGTAGTCTCTGTGACAGGAATCTATCCCTCCAGCATGTTCTATTTATTGCTGTGGTGAGGTTTAGCTCACTAGAGTGCGTGGCTCACAGTGACTTGGATTTCTTTAGGTGGAGCATGTCCATCAATTCTTAGTTGGACATAGCTTTGTAAGTCAGGCAGAGATCACCTCTGAGTAAGTGATATGCCACTGAGTACAGCCAGAGTTTTTTCAGTTGGGTTGCAAAGGACATATGTTTGAGGCCAGTAATCCTCTTGGTAAGGTACTTTTGTGGTCTTTCCAGCTGTTGGAAGTGTCTTGTGAGGTACATCCCAAATGGGGCATTGTACTCTATGATGGGTCTAATGAGTGACGAGTAAAGGGGCACTATAACCTCTTTATTTCTAGATGCGAACCCTTTGGTAATTAGATGCGCCACATAGAAGGATTTCCTAACTACTTTGGCAATATGATTATCAAAGGAGAGAGTACTCTCTACCTGCGTCCCCAGATCTCTTATTACTTCTTCTGTATTAAGGGGGCTGCCACCTATGTGGTAATTCGTGGGTGTTTTGTTTTTTCCAAATGGGATGACTATGCATTTTTTGGCATTTAGCTTGAGGCCATGACTTTGACACCAGGTGTCCGTCTCAGTAAGGCCCTTTTGGAGGATGTCTGTGTCAGCCAGAGAGTCAAGTATGGCTCCCAGTTTGCAGTCATTGGCAAACTTGGTTAGCCATAGTCCTCCTGTGTTTGCCTGTACTTTTGAGAAGTATATGTCAAAGAGTAGGGGTCCCAGGACCGAGCCTTGTGGGACACCGCTTGTGACTGGTTTAGAGTCGGACCTGGAGTCCGCTAGTCTTACCGTGTGAGTTCTGTCTGTAAGCCAATTGGCAACCCATCTCGTGACATAGGGGTTTATGTTCAGGCTGGTGAGTTTTTCTGTAATACCCGAGTGGGGAATGGTGTCAAAAGCCTTGGTGAGATCAAGGTAGGCTGTGTGAACCACCTTTCCCTTATCCAATGGCCTTGGTGACTGTCTCGTAGAAGTCAACCAGGTTTAGTAGGCATGATCTGCCCTTAACAAAGCCGAACTGGGTCAGATCAAGTGTTTGGAGGTTCCCAATGTCTTTGTTAATGAGTTCCATGATGATGCGCTCCATAGCCTTGCAGACTGGGCTAGTCAGGCTTATGGGGCGATAGTTACCAGGGTCAGTTGTGGCCCTTCCTTTGTGGAAAGGAATAACCATTGCTTTGTGCTGTAAGCCAATTGGCAACCCATCTCGTGACATAGGGGTTTATGTTCAGGCTGGTGAGTTTTTCTGTAATACCCGAGTGGGGAATGGTGTCGAAAGCCTTGGCGAGATCAAGGTAGGCTGTGTGAACCACCTTTCCCTTGTCCAATGGCCTTGGTGACTGTCTCGAAGAAGTCAACCAGGTTTAGTAGGCATGATCTGCCCTTAACAAAGCCGAACTGGGTCAGATCAAGTGTTTGGAGGTTCCCAATGTCTTTGTTAATGAGTTCCATGATGATGCGCTCCATAGCCTTGCAGACTGGGCTAGTCAGGCTTATGGGGCGATAGTTACCAGGGTCAGTTGTGGCCCTTCCTTTGTGGAAAGGAATAACCATTGCTTTGTGCCATTCTATGGGCATGTAGCCTGTGGAGAGGCTGAGGTTGAACAGTGTGTTTAGGTAGGGGGGGTTAGTTCGTTCTGTAGTTCATGCAAGACACAGCCTGGGACACCATCTAGTTTCATTGATGCTGTGTTTTTGGCTTTTGAAAGGGCTGTTTTCATCTGTGCATCTGTGATTTTTGGGACACTACACTTTCCGGTATTGTTATGGGCCCTTTTGGAGGTGAGGGGGGTGAAGTTTACACTGAATCTATCTGCCAGGATGTTGGCAATATCAGTAGGTTCAGTATATTTTGTGCTATTTTGCACTAGTTCAGTGCATATCTGCGAGTTGCCACTTAGAATCCTAATATAGCTAAAGAAGGCTTTGGGGTTATCTTTTGAATCCTTGGCTATTTTTCTTATGAAATTAGCCATGGATGATTTCATGAGGGACCTTAGTTTCTTACTGATACTGATCAAGAATGTGTTTCCTTCTTGGGATTTGCTTTTTTTCTGAACTAGTTTCCTCCTTCTATTGTATAGCCTGTTTATGGCAGGGGTCCACCAAACTGGTTTCCTTCTCTTAGAAGAGTGAGTCTTGGTTCTGCTAGGGATGGCATGATCCATGCATCCTTGTAAGTGCTCATGGAGTGCATTTGTAAAGGTTTCTGCATCTTGGGCAGTGTTATCCTTTAGCGTGGGGGCTGAGAAACTTACCACCTCTGTCTTAAATAAGGTGAAGTTTGTTTTAGAAAAGTTTTTTACTGTGATTTCCTTAGTTGGGGGTGGTGGTAGGGTGTGGACATCCAGAGTGATTAGTTTATGGTCTGATCTAACCAGTGACGGGTTGACCTCCAGTATGGAACACCTGTCGCCCATGTTGGTGATGACCAGGCCCAATATGTTTTCACCTCTGGTAGGGGAGTTTACCAGTTGATCAAGGGCATTTGAGTTGATGAATTCCAGGAAGCGCTGGGCCTGGGAGTTTGTACTCGAGTAGTTTTCCCAGTGAATCATAGGGTAATTGAAATCTCCCAATATCAGGGTGTTCAGAAGGTGGAGTGCTGGTCCTGGGTCATGGAGGGTGATCTGTAGCAGGACACAATTTGCATTGCATATTTGCCCGATGTTAGTTGCACATGGATGATCTCAGAGGTATCATGCTGTGCCACTAATCTGGAGGTGTAGGTATCCTTGATGAATATGGATATACCCCTTCCTTTTGTGTTTCAGTCCGTGTTCTGTGGCAGAAACGTGTGGTATGAATTTTAGCCCAGTAGTGCTGGGGTGCTTTCTGGAGCCTTAAATCAGGTTTCAGTTACTGCACAGATGTCAACGTTCTCCATACTGAGGAGTGCTTCAAGCGTGTGCATTTTGAGATTTAAACTCCTGGCGTTGAGTAGCATAACCCTAGGTTTTTTGTTAATTGTGCTGTTTACAGAGGTGGGTTTGACTTTTGAGCATTGCCTAAAAAGGCACTATAGGGGCAGCAAGAGCCTTGGCCAGTATTCGAAACTCTAGGGGTGACAGGTGCAAGCCATCTCTTGCGAAAAAATGTGGCTTGTTGAGCATGTCATCCCAGGCTGACAGACACTGGATCCCCTTTGAATGACACCAGAAGCTTAGCCAATTGTTGAAATTGATCATTTTTTCTTTATACTGAAGTATCATTCTTGGTGAGGGCAAGATGCTACTCAGGGTCAGGGTCATACCAGCCTGGGCTGCATGATCAGAGAGCTCTTCCATGTCTGTTTTCATGTAGTCCAGACAGGTACATCTCAGGTCATTCACACCAACATAAACAATGACAGAGTCATATTTATACTTGTTTTGGAGTGACCTGAGTGCTTGTGTTATGTGGCGGATTCTGGCTCCTGACAGGCAGCTAACAGTAACCTTCTACTTGTCCAGCCTAGTGAGTGGGACGTCAGTGTGCCTGACTATAGAATCACCTATCACTAGTGTGTTAGGTATGTTATTTCATCGTAAGGGCTGTGATTGTGGGGCACACTGATTTTGTGTTTTATGTGTTGTCTGGTTTGTGACGGGAGGTGCAGGTTGTTTGGGTGTCTGCTTTGGAGGTCTCTGATGCTTTTGCAGGTTTTTTTTAGAGCCTCCAAGTATGATTTTGTGTATTTATGTGTATGTTTTGCCAGTGCTGTTTTAGTAGGTCTGTGTGCGGCTGGAGGTGTGATGCAAGTGTTAACCTTCTTCTCTTGACTGTCTGTTACAGTCTTGGGTGGAGACAGCTTAGCTTCCAGTTTGGATGGATAATTGCATCTCTCACATATGTTAGTGTTTTGTGGTAGGAGGAGAGGGTTGTCTGTGTGCATGAGGCAGTTGTAACATTACCTCAGGATACGCAGATTCACCAGCTGGACTGGAGAGTACACCTGAAATTGCCCTTTGGTCATGCCTGAATAGTAGGGTAAGTTGCGTAGTTGCTTGGTTGGTGAGGGGTGAATAAAGAGCCTTGCCCTGCTGGGCAATCAGTGTCAGGGTATATTAGTGCTTGCTGTTAGGTCTGAGCAAGTGCTGGGCTGTAAGATGCTTTTTGAGTGCTTAAGTTGAGAGTTAGACTAGTTTCAAGGGAAAAACTGAACAGGAGACTTAGTGGAGCCGGGAATAATTTAACCGAAGCTACCAGGAATAATTTAACCATAGTGAACTGGCACTACCCGGTACGCAAAACCATGCAAACACAGTTTTTATAGTAGGGAAATGAAAGAGATAGAAATTAGCCCAAAATAGCCAATAAACTACTAACATCTGGGCTGGAACCACTCCAATAGGGACAGATAGGTTGCTCAAAGCTCTCCCCTCACACAGGTGAACAGAGAAACTTCCTTCTAATCAAGTAAGGTATGGGCAACTCAGAAACTAGTATCACAGCCCTGAATTCAGCCCTAGCCTGAAAACTGGACTATACTAGCTTAGAAAGGCAGGAAACAATGAAATTTTTTGTTATTTTGTTGTTTTTTTGAAGAGATAAGGCAAAAACAGTAAAAAAATACACTTAAAACAGCTTTAAACTACTACAAATTATCAAAAAAGGCTACTGTCAAAGGAAAAATATACTTTAAAAATGATCAAAACACGGTAGGTTTAGGTTAAGGCACTTTAATCTTGCAGCAAGGAGACAAAAACATGCTAATACAGAGTTTGTCTAACTAGAAACAGGAAATGCTTACATTTTTATACACTTTTTAATAAGACATTGCCTACCAAGCTGACATAGTGAATCACAAGTTTTGTCATCATCATTTACTAATAATTGCTTTCATAAAATTCTGCTGATTTATCAATTTTTGTGAGAAACTTCCTAAGGAAAACAACGTGGCCTTGGCTACCACCGGTTAGATACATGCAATGTTACAATTCAAGGTACTATGGCTAATTCAAGCACAAAGCAAGCAGTTCATTTTTCTAACAATCCTTTGTCTACAATATCTCTAAACTTCTGCAGCTGCACATGTTCTCATACTTCGAACAGAGCTGATTGTTTAAGATCATTACATTTACAGGATATAGCATTGTTCATTCATTCTCTCCTGACCTAGCAGATAACCACCTGCTTCTCAAGTACATTTCCAAAAGGCATAAACATGAATATTGCTGTGCTAGCAATTACTAGGTCAGAGGGCATCTTGCAAGTTTCAGAAAGCACACTGCAGTTTCAAAAAGCATCTTTTCAGTCTTATATGAAACTCAACTATATATAAAACAGTGCATATAAAATAGAATGAAAAACGTGTTAACTTATTTGGTTTCTAATTAGCATTAAGCATACACACATTAATACATATTTTCCTGACATTTCCCCCCTGTTAATACTTTTTAATTCTATTTTCAAAAAGAATAAACAGTTTGCTTCTTTTCCTAACCTCTTCCATTTAGGATTTGCAGTTAAGAAAGTCATTCAGTTTAAAACTTTATGAAAGTGTTTCACATTCTAACAGTTCTTCAAATTCAGTACTTTGGTACATAGTCTCAGAAACTGATATATCTATAAATTCTTTGATTAATTTTTTCATGCAGGGGATACCACAACAAATACAAGCTCCTATCAGGAGCAATCCCACACAAATGGCAATGAAGATGTTCATTAGGATGGAACCCCCCCCAAACAAATTCTGGAAAAAGTCCGTCAGAGGGTTTGGGCCTGGCTTGGTCATGGCCGACACTTGCTGTATCACCTCAAGGTGGTCATTTATTTCGTGCTGATGATCTGGTATATACGCACAGCACTCTTCTTTGATTAAAGTGCACGTACCACCCCTCGCCGCTAGGGTGAAGTCAAGAGCCATTCGGTTCTGGAGCACTACAGTTCTCATAGCATTCAGTTCATCAGTTATCAGTTCAAGAGCAGAGAAAGTTGCATTACTCATTACTTCGAGAAGTTTAGACAGTTTTCGCAGCTCCCAAATCGATTTAACTGCACCATATGCAGGTAATATGCCTGCCCACGATATGACAGCATCACTCAAGTCCATGTGCGTCAGTTTGGTACCCACAGTATGATGGTCTTTCCAGCCCGCCTCGATCTGTCCCACTGGATTTTCAGGCTTTTTAACAGCTTTCTTGGCCACATCTCGGGTATTTCAAATATTTCCCTGAGGCAAGACTACAGTGTGTCGTATGGCCGGGACCAGGTACCCCAAAAAACAACTGCCGGACCAATTCTCAGGTAACCATTTCTATGCCTTTTTACCACACACAAAATAACAATCCTCTACCTTAGTAGTTACTTTGTTACAAAATGGCTGCCCTGCATGAAACATTTTCCTATCTATTACAGATAACTGTTTAAAAAGTACAGGATTACGTTGCACTTGGTCAATAGTCTTATGCATGGACTGAAGAAATGAGTCATAATTTGAACTACAAGTTCCACCCATTTTGTTTGCTTTAGTAGAACATTTATAATGTGCAGTCACATTACACTTGCCCCAGCCCACTTGAATTGTGTCATTCTTATAAAAACATACAATTCCCTTTTGTGTCACAGGCAAATACAGTGCTACCTTATCATATGCTTTAATAGATACTGTGTCATAAATCAGATTTTCCCAGGTCTCATTGACCCCTAGGGGGATAGCAGTCATTAATAACCCCCTGTATGCTGTTGGTATGACTGTGCAAATCCAGCAGTTCGAAACATTAAAAGTCTCAGCATACACATGTGTAATTGCATGATAAGTGTTAAAATTTGGGTGCCAGTCTATGTTCGGTTCATCACGTTAAATCAGTTCAACTTTTGTGGCAGGAAAAAGGAAAGGCCACAACAAAAAGATCAATGTTATCAGTATAGCTACCAGAATAATCATGCAAGTTTTCTGAGGTTGTTCAGTGTCTCTGTTCGCTCTATACCTGGTCATTTTGTTCTCGTTGTACAACAGTAACAAGGTTTTTGTCCAGTTCAAAGTTCTTAACCAGTTTATAGTGTGTCAAATGAATCCAGGATGCTCGCTCCGCGATCTTGACTGCAGTGGGTGTCAACAGTAGTACCTGATACGGCCCTTCCCACTTCGGAGAACTCCAGTTTTTTCTCTTCGCTATCTTCACCCAGACTCAGGTGCCTGGGACTACTGCTGCTTCCGATGGTTTCGTTTGCTCTTTATCTGAAACAGAATTTAACTGCAAAAGTTTGTTATTCAAAAATCACCTCATATACCCTGCAAGTGAACTGTCAGCCTCCTGCTCTGCAGGCATAAGAGGTTTCCATTGAGGTGTATAATATGCCCTCCCAAACAGAACTTCAAAAGGAGTCAACCCTTTTGCATTTGGAACAATTCTCATGCTCAACAGTGCCAGAGGTAAACAGTGCACCCAGTTCTTTTGTGTCTCACTAATCAATTTTCTAAGTTTATTCTTCAACACCCCATTATGCCTCTCTACTAATCCTGCAGATTGGGGGTGGTATGCACAATGGTTTTTTAACGATATCCCAAAATAGCGACTAAGTTGTTGTATAGTTTGATTTACAAAGTGTGTGCCATTGTCACTATAAATCTTTTCCGGTATGCCAAATCTAGGAATAATTTCTTTAACAAGGACTTTTGCAACAGTAGCTGCATCTGGATTTTTAGTTGGAAAAACTTCCACCCATTTGGAAAACATATCTATAATGACAAGGCAGTACTTCTTATTTTCACATTTGTTCAGTTCTATAAAATCCATACAAATAGTATGAAATGGATATGGTGGTATAGGGAAACTCCCTTGCCTAGGTTTCAATGCCCCTTGTGCATGATGCTTGTTACAAACATGGCATGCTGCACAAAAATTTTTTGTGTAATTAGTAAATCCATACGTCGTAAACACTCGATTCACTAACTGTACCATCCCCCCTGTTGAGACATGGCTCTGCCCATGGCTCAACAAAGCTGCATATCTAAACAAGTTAGATGGTAAGATTGGTTTCTTTTCTTTGGAGATGTACAGTCCCTTTTCAAGGATTGCTCCTCGTTTTATCCACTTTTATCTTTCTATATTTGTAGTAAGTGTCTGCATTGTTTTTAACATTTCTAAATCTAAAATCTCAGATGGTTGTAATTCTTCACTCAAAAGAAAAACTTCTGAAGCTGGAGCTGCTTGTTTTGCAGCTGTATCAGCCCTCGCATTACCTTTTGAAATTCTATCCTGTTGCTTGGTATGAGCTACGCATTTGCAAATAGCTACTTTTTGAGGTAACTGAATAGAGTCTAACAGATCTAAAATAAATTGCGCATGATTAATTGGTTTACCAGTAGATGTTATCATTCCTCTATTTTTTCACTGCTGCACAAAAACATGTACAGTAGAAAAAGCATACTGACTGTCAGTAAAAATGTTTACTTTCTTACCTTTTGCTAAGGTACATGCCCTTGTCAAGGCAATCAATTCTGCTGCTTGTGCAGATAAGTTGTGTGGTAAAGACTTTGCTTCTAAAATCTCGGTATCAGAAACTACTGCATACCCCACTAGATACTGTCCTGTAGGACCCCTTCTGCACGAGCCGTCCACATAGTATGTCACCTCGGCATCATCCAAGGGAACATCTGTAAGGTCTTTTCTAGGTAGTGTCTTTTGCTCAATCTCCTGCAGGCAGCAGTGTGGTTTGCCATCTGCAGGGGTTGGGAGCAAGGTTGACAGATTCAAAGTTGTGCATCGTTCAATTGTCATATGAGGTTGGCTCAACAGTATAGTCATACAGGAAAGATGCCTAGCAGGAGAAAGATATGCTACTTTTTCTTGCAGTAAAATAATCGCGACTGCATGAGGCACTCTCAGTGTCAGAGGGTGGAACAATACTACTGAGGCTGAAGCCTACACTGCCCTTGTGACTGTGACTACTGCTTGTACACAGTGGGGCAAGGATCGCGCCACTGGGTCTAACTGTGATGAATAGTAAGTTATGGGGCATTGTTTGTCCCCATGCTGTTGTGTTAACACTGATGTCATATAACCTTGCTTCATACCTCTCAACCTGGAAACATCAAAAATCTGGACAAGGCCCATGAAAAATAGGTACAAATCTGTACGCTGATTAACATCAAATTTGCATATGTAATTATGTAACTCCACCCACTCGTGGAATTGTGGGATACCAACTTTCAAACGCAAACTGAAGAACAGACAACCAAAATATGGCACCAGAGTCTCCCTGTAGCCATTCATATGCCCCATTACCTGTCTATTTTGCCCCATTTACCATAAATACTAATGTGTGCATATATACTGCTTTACTCTACAATGATTATTTGGATTTTATTTTTTTACATTTTATAGCACAATGCACAAACACCAAGACATCTGCTAAACAAAGCTGCCAACACAAAGCAATACTGTCTCACAATGTAAATAGAATTGGCATTAAAACTTCTCTGCCATTGAAACCCACACATCCAAAGAAAATGCATTTGACCAGTGATGGATAAAGCTTACCTAGTTTACAAATCATTGGCCCCTTGCACACAAAACAAGAAACATACATATGTGTTTTGATACACCTTCCTGACTTTAATTATATTCCTTGTATAATACAGCACACTTGTTAGAATTTCTGTTAGCAGGACTGTCACCTTGCACAGATTTTTTTTAAAGAAAGCTCTCAAAAAATGACAGATATATTATTATGAGCACCTTTTATGGTAAATGTTTTATGGCGACACATTTTAAAGTCAGAAATGTCCTGCCTTTGCTCATTAATCCATTAAATCAAAGTGCTCTGCTTTTAAAAGTTTTGTTAATTTCCTTAGCATTCTGCAAGTTTGAGTAAACACCTGTATACTAACAGTTTGCAGTTCCATATTGAGTGAAACAGATATTGTAACATTCCATATACACAATAGCCATTGCACTGTTATAGTCCCACAATACATTCAGTAAAAACCAAAAGTGCAACCCAATTATACTTTATAACATGTCCAAACATACTACCTAGAAATACTAACATAATTTGTAGACCACTTTTAGAGATACATACAACCCTGCAATGGTAAGCATTGCCAAAAGGATGCACATTAGTATGCGTCAGGCAGCAAAAGTTTAATGAACCATTATTTGCAAAAAGCAAGGCCATGGTACAAATACTATACATTTAAAGCATATGTACTGAGCTGCTATAATGAGGCAGAGTGCATTTCTTTCTGAAAGTGATATTAAATGTTAGCTTGAAATGTTGCACAAAAATTCAAGATATGGTTATACTCCTAACTCTACACATAACAAAGTATTTTAATATCTTTCATTAAGACATGCACTATAAAATTTCAGTTTTAGAGCTACAGCTTTTATAACAAGAGGAAAAAACATCTAAGGCCATTTGACACTGAAAAGTGCAAAATTACAAAATGTTCACTTTAGAGATATTCATTTGTTTGTACAGTAGAGCAAATCTGAATACAGTCAAAAACATTTCATTATAATGCCATATCTAAAACTATTATCTGACTGAAAGCAGTGTTCAAGCATTTGAATTATTACACTGAAAAAATGTCAACCTTTCCCCTTTGACCCCTTCTAGCTATTCCTGTTTTGCAGTTAATGACACTTTACAAAATCACAGGTGGAAGGGAGTGAATTGTGGCCAAGCATGATGGCATAATGGAAAAAAAAACTGCTTAGTTTATCATTCAACAAGGGTTGCACTTAGTTTCATGGCTAAAAAAATGCTTTTGTGTCACAGTCCAGTAGGGTCACTAAATAATTAGATACGAACACTATAAAAAATGCCTTAGTTAGCACACAATACAATAAACTTAACATTACACAGCTTTGTCTAATTCGTCAATCCTAACTGGACCAAGAATAACTTTTAATAATAACAAGATGCAAGCCACACAAATCTTACCCCCTAATAAAATATCAACAAACTCCTTATTTTAGCACTTTATGTTAACAATAATATAATCTAGAAAAACAAACTACACTTAAAATACTTAACTAAAAATATTTTCATTGCATCGCAAGTTCTCAGTAAATTGCTTACATGATTAACAGTTGAGTCAACACTAACGACTATGAAACTAGACAATACATAGTAAGTTCAGAATTATGTAATTAAAAAAAAGCTAGCTAAGAACAGTTACAGTAATAGCAGAGACCCGTTTCTTACCTGAAGGCTGCCGCTGAGACTTGAATTGATATGGGACTAGGCAGATATGGCTACCATTATCGTTGCTGCCTGTTTCGCTGCTGCTGTATTCCGCCGCAGCCAGCCGAAATAATGATTTGAGCTCCTTGAGCTCAATTCGACTGGCTGGTAGCCCTGACGGTGCTGGCGCCATCGCGCGTGATGACGCCAGCGCCGACAGCGATTTTAAAAAATAAAAATTGAACCAAAAAAATCGGAAATGAAGGGGTGCCAATCGGGAATCGTGGCACCCCTTCATTTGGACCCCAAAACTCGGTAAATACCGAGTAATTCGGTATGGTTGGGAGGTCTGCCTTGCTTACAGTCTACAGTTTGGAAAAATTGCTTATGATAGTTTAGTAATCCTAAAACTAAGGAAGAAGCTATCAGTTGTTTCAGTTTGCAGAAAGCTGATTCTGCTTCTGGTGTCCACTGTAATAAATCCTGTGCTGCCATCGGCTTTTTGAATATCAAATTAGTCAGCGGAGCAGACTCCAAAGCATAGTTTGGTATCCAACTCCGACAAAAGTTAGTAGTTTCCAGGAAGGACATAATTTCCTTCTTGGTAGTTGGTCTAGGTGCTTGTAATTTTGCTGTTTTTCTGTCTTCATCCAATATTCTGCCTTCTTTGGATATTACATATCCCAGGTATTTAACCTGTTTTTTCCAAAGTTGCAGTTTGTTTTTGTTTACCTTGTGTCCTTGAGTAGCTAAAAATTGTAATAATGCTATGGTATCCTCTCTGCATTCTTGCTGGGTGGGGGCTGCCAGCAGAATGTCATCTACATAAAGTAAAATCTGACTACCTTTTGGTGGGATAAATCCCACCAGGTTACTTGCCATTTCTTGTGCGAATATTGTTGGACTTTCACAATGTCCCTGTGGTAGTCTCGTATATGTATACCATTTCCCCTGAAATGTAAATGCAAACCAATGTTGGCTATCTGGGTGTATCGGTATTGAGAAAAATGCATTGCTAATATCTACCACAGAAAAATACTTCTGTTGAGTTTTCAAATCATTCAATAAAGTGTGTGGATTTGGCACCGTTGGTGCCCTAGGTATAACTGCATCATTTACAGCTTGTAAATCTTGGACCATACGCCATTCCCCATTTGCTTTCCTAACAGGAAATAAGGGTGTGTTACACGGTGAATCAGGAGATTCTATTAAGACTCCTTCCTTAAGTAAAGCTGCTATTATAGGTTTGATTCCTATTTCTGCATCCTTCCTTAAGGGATACTGTCTTTTTTGAGGTCTAAATGCTAATTTTGGCATAATAGTCACTGGTCCTGCTGTACGAATAAGTCCTACATCTGATTTTCCTGTTGACCAGAGAGTCTCCAGTATGTCTCGTAAGGCTTTTTCCTCTTCATCTAGTAAGAGTGCTACTCAGCTGTCCTCGCTTACCTGTGAGTGCACAGCTGGGTGTGTCTGTGTTATCCAATTCAATTTCTGCTTTTGTACCCCTTGTTCAGAGAGTTCTAACTCTGTCTGTTTTTCCCACCTTGTGACTTTTTCTCCTAGGTCTGCCCACTTCAAATTTCTATCTTTAGTTAAGCTTACATGTGGTAATCGATTAGATTTGTAAATAGCTAAGAATTCCTGGGGCAATGAACAGCTTACTACACAGTTTCCTTCTGTGTCCCAGTTCAAATTTCGTAATGCTAACCTATTAGCATGGTTTTTAAACAATTCTTGCAAATATTCTTTATCAGGTCCTGGTCTTTTACAGTAATATAGAGTACAATGCAACAAGTGCTGTTTGTCTGTGTCAAGGGAGGGGGATTTACTGATGGCTACATTCATCAGTTCTTCGGTTACTGCCCCTGGACCAGTCGTAACTAAGTCCTGGCTGTACCAATAAAATGTTTCACCCTCCGGTCGCACTACAAAAGTAGCCATTTGTCACTGTGCTTCCATACCCTGCATAGTTGGAACTACGGCTATGCCAAATATCTGCATTAAGTCTCTGCCCAAGAGATTCACTGGGCATTTTGCAGAAACAATAATTTTGCTTTTCTGGGTCATTCCTGAAACAGGGTCAGTTATTGCTATGTTGTGGGAGAGTGGCTCCTGATACAGCTGTCCATTAGCTGCTTTCACTAATATGTAGTCTAGTGATTCTGAATTTTCTGGTAGTTTGGAAGGATGCATCAGGGACCGTGAAGCCCCTGAGTCACACAGAAATTTGACTTCCCTCCCCTCTACCAGAAGCGTAACTTCCGGTTTTGTGTCTGCTAAGTAGAGCTCTAAGCTCAATAATGCTAAGTCTAAAATTTTATTTTCTTCATCATCTATGAATTCATGTACATCCTCTATCCCTTCTGTCACATCCTCTACCCTTGCTACCACATTTGCATTTGTCTTTACTGTTCATTTTCATCCAGTGATTCTTGACTATCATATAGTTATTCCTCACCCTCCTTATCTTCCGCGGTTACCTTCTTATTTAGCGTGCAATCCCTTGCCAAATGTCCCTTTTTTCCGCATTTGAAACATTCACCCCTTTTCTTTCTCTCTTCAAAGTCTTCTGATCGTTTATCAGATTGTTTGTTTCCCTGGGTATTTTTCTTACCCTTCTTCCCAGTTTGTACTACAAAGACTTCTGACCCATCTTCTACTGCAAATACTTGAGTTTTCTTTTTCTTTTTGCTATTAAAATGCCTTTCGGCATGTCTTGCATATTCAAGTAATGACTGCAGTCTACTTGTACAATGATCTACCATGTGCTTTGTAATAAAGCTGCTAATGGGTGCAATACTGCCTTTTAAGAATGCATTCTTTAGCTATTGCTCATATGGGGAATCATGTGTTTGATCTTCAGGTACCTGCATTCCACAATGGTTATTAAAACATTCTAATAATCTGGCATAATATCTATCAACAGTTTCACCTTCTTGTTGTATGCATTAATTAATGCAAGTCCAATCAGCCCTAGGCTTCCATTTCTCAGAGATTCGATCCATCAGACCTTTCACTCTGTTGTCCAGTTCTGCATTACTTTGTGGGAGTGGTCTAAGCTCTGCATCACGGGGATTCCAGTTGCCACTGATCATGTACCAATCTGGACCTACAATTTGTCTAACTACTTTTTCTACTTCTTCTCCATTCAAATGGTAACTTAACCTCATGCCCTGTAAGTCTTCTAAGAATTTTCTAAAATTAACTTTTGGATGGGGAATTCCCTCTGTGGCTTTCCGGATGTCTTCCGGTGTCCACGGTCTATATACTAGAAGAGTCGGATCCTGTCCTGCCTGTCCTGCCTGTGGATTTGGTACTTCTATGAGTGGACATATCTCTTCCTCACTCATAGCTTGTGAATTTCTATTTATTTCATTCAATATCCCCTCTCAAGTTGCGTGTTCGAGACCTGGTCTTGATAGGATCCCTGACAAACGGATTTGATTTTTCAGGAACAGCTGGGTATAGCGGAGGTGGATCAGCTTGTCCACCTGCTTCATATTCCGGTAAAGGATGCAGAGGGGGCGGAGGAGGGGCTGTCGCTATTACCAAGTTATTATCTTCTTTATCTAAAAACATTGCTTTTGAATTTTTAATCTTTTGTTCCCTGCAATTTGCTTCCTCAAGCCACCTGTGTGCCTGAGAGACTCCTAATTGCTGTTGTTTTTTTAGCTGACCTTTCGCGTCTGTTTTAAGTTGTCTAACAAGTTTAATAAGTGAAGATTTATCTAAATTACCATCAAATTTGTAGTTATCAACCCATTTTGTATAATACTTAACATTATCAGCACGCTGTAGTTGCATGTATTTCGCGTCTTCGGTTAGGGGTGGGTCTCGGGAACTTTTCGTGCACTGATTTCCCATGTTGCCTTAACTAAGTTAAAAATTGTTACGTAACCCTTACACCTTTTCACAGTTTATCTAGAATAACTGTCTACCTATTCTGTTTCCCTGATCTATGACAAGACAGCAATCTTTTTGTCCCTGATCTGCACATGCAAATCTCCCTGACAAGACAATACTGTAACGTCCCTGATCTAAAACAGAAAAAAGGTAAATTCCTCCTTACCTGACCCTCCGTGAGTTGATCCACCGGAACGTTGACTCGTCCTCCAATCCCAGATCAGAAACAGTGGCTGGCCTCTTTCGAACGACAATTCAATCGGAGGTCTTTCAAAACAAAAGAGCCGATGTGGCCGCTTCTCCGTACAGGTACATGCCACCAGGCCCAATTCTGACCTGGGCCTAGAGTGAGAGGTACTTTCCGGTCCGAAGGACCAAACTGTCAAAGGAAAAATATACTTTAAAAATGATCAGAACATGGTAGGTTTAGGTTAAGGCACTTTAATCTTGCAGCAAGGAGACAAAAATGTGCTAATACAGAGTTTGTCTAACTAGAAACAGGAAATGCTTACATTTTTATACACTTTCTAATAAGACAAAAAAAACACGAATTTATGAACACCATTATGAAATCAACAAGGAAAATATTAACAATGCATTATATCGTCATAAATTGGTTTGTAAAGATGCAAGTTTTACATTTTTTGTCCTAGAAATAGTTACCAAGGACATTAGGGGTGGTATGTGGGAGACACGATTAGAATACCGTGAACTTTTTTGGAAGATATGGTTAGATGCTTCAAGACCTCCAGGACTTAACGATATGGTCTCTATCAAGCCAGTCCTGAAATTAAGGCAAGCTAAACTATAAATCTTGTAGTATTATTAGCAGAATTATATCAATTTTACTAATCTATTTTATTATTTCAATATATTTTAACATATTTTAACATTTTTCATAAACATATTTTTAGGGATTATGAAACAACACAAACAATTCTGTAGTATTTATTATTATCATCATTTATTATTTATTATTTTTTATTTTTATTGTTGTTGTTACTGTGATGATTAAATGAATGATTTTGGTACATGTAGTTCTTACATATTTTAACATTTGGTTTTAAAATGGGTCTGTTGCCTTTAAGAACAAATTCCTTGTTTAAGGATAACCAATGGCAACCAGTATTTTTATTTAATTGTGTATATATAAAGCTGTATTTCCTTGTGACAAGTATTCTGATGAAGTCGAAATGAAAACGTGATTTATTCAGTGAAAGCATTAATTTTTCTTTCAGTTTTCAACCCTGTTTCTCAGTTTATTCTGTTATTGTGTTTGTGCTTCATTAAACACCTTCAACTCATTCCTCTTATTGGTGAGCTCCCAGTGTATTTTTCATTTTGTGGTTTCTAATAAGACATTGCTTACCAAGCTGACGTAGTGAATCACAAGTTTTGTCATCATCATTTACTAATAATTGCTTTCATAAAATTCTGCTGATTTATCAATTTTTGTGAGAAACTTCCTAAGGAAAACAACGTTGCCTTGGCTACCACCAGTTAGATACATGCAATGTTACCATTCAAGGTACTATGGCTAATTCAAGCACAAAGCAAGCAGTTAATTTTTCTAACAATCCTTTGTCTACACTATCTCTAAACTTCTGCAGCTGCACATGTTCTCATACTTCGAACAGAGCTGATTGTTTAAGATCATTACATTTACAGGATAGAGCATTGTTCATTCATTCTCTCCTGACCTAGCAGATAACCACCTGCTTCTCAAGTACATTTCCAAAAGGCATAAACATGAATATTGCTGTGCTAGCAATTACTAGGTCACAGGGCATCTTGCAAGTTTCAGAAAGCACACTGCAGTTTCAAAAAGCATCTTTTCAGTCTCATATGAAACTCAACTCTATATAAAACAGTGCATATAAAATAGAATGAAAAACATGTTAACTTATTTGGTTTCTATTTAGCATTAAGCATACACACATTAATACATATTTTCCTGACAGCTACCACACTTTAGTGTGTAGCCTACAACAGTTAAACAAATTATTTAAACAAAAAACAACTTTTTAAAAGTGCAGGCAGTCAAATAAGTACAATATGTGAAAAAAACAAGCTTTTAAATCACAATAAATGCTGGAAAATCTGAGTTTAGGAGGAAAACAGTTAAGTACAGCAAGAAAGTACAGAAAACTGATACTTAATCACTCCAAAGTCTCTCTTCTAAGCTAGAAGGCTTGTATCAGTTTAAGGCTTTCTAGTGCTACCCAGTAGGTTAGTACAGGAAAGATGGGAAACAAGCGCAGATGTGGTCTTTTAAACCAGAAAGTTGAAAGAGATGGACAAACTGTCCAAATGGTCAATAAACTACAATTTCTGGGCCAAGAACCTCTCCTCTCATGGTAGACAGGCTACTAAGTTCTTACCACTCCCACTGATAAGCTAGAAGGTTTTCTTCCAACACAGAAAGGCTTGCAGGGCTCAGAAACTTACCAACAGTCCTGGATACAACAACTCTGTATCTGGACTAGGCTAGTTACAGGAAAGGTGGGAAACAAGCGCAAGTGCGGCTTTTAAACCAGAACATTGGAAGAGATGGAATAAAACTACCCAAACAGCCAATAGTTACAATTTCTGGGCCAGGAACCACTCCTCTTGTGGTAGATAGGATAAGCTAGAAGGCTTCCCTCCAACACAGAAAAGCTTGGGGGCCTCAGAAGCTTACAAAGAGTCCTGGATACAGCAAATTTGTACCTGGACTAAATTAGTTACAGGAAAGGCGGGGAACAAGTACACATGCAGGCTTTTAAGCCAGCAAGTTGAAAGAGATGGAAAACTGCCCAAACGGCCAAATAAACTACAATTTATGTGTTCGTGTTATGTGTTCGTAGATCCTATTCTTTAATTTTCTCTCCGTTTTCCCCACGTAAAAACAAGAACATTTTGTGCAAATTGCACAGTAAACAGCTTTCTCTGAATTACATGTGCATTTTTTCTTCATTTTTATAATAATATTGTTTATATTAAATATGCAGCCCTCCTCAATATAAGTACAATAATTGCACATACCACATTTTTTCATAGACTCATGCTAAGATTTAGATGGTACTTGTTCTAACATGTTTTTTATATTCCTGCCCTTTTTATATACAAAGACAAAGGCATCACCTACAATATTCCTAGTGTCTTTATTCATAATAAGTACACTCCAGTTTTTAAATATAATGTCAGCAACATTTCTGCTGCAATTATTAAAAATTGTCGCAAAGGCACTAGCAAAATTTCTCTCCTCAGATTCCAATATATTTAACATTTCTTCAGACTGTAAATTAATATTAATATTATAATCTAAGGAAATAGGGTTAATGCTATAACTCCCTAAATAAGTGTCCAATACCCCTTGATGTAACAATGGTTTACATAACCCCTTTTCTCTTTTATTCACAACTTCCATCATGACTTCATTTATTAAGTTGCAAAGGTAACCTCTCTTCATAAACATTTCAGGACATCACATTCATCTAGGAACCTTTCAAAACTAGAAACTATCTGAACAGCCCTCACATATTGGCCTTTAATCACAACCTCCTTTTGTTTGAAAGGGTGAGAGCTATTAAAATGTATGAAACTATTTGAATATGTAGGTTTCCTATAGATTTCTGATTTAAAGACATTAAGTTTCTTGTCTTTAATTAGCCTTACATCCAAGTAAGAAATCTCATCTTTATTCGCATTATGTGTAAATTTTAGAAAGGTGGTAGAATTATTCAAATAATCAAGAAACTTGGGTATCATCTCATCCAAACCTTCCAAAAAAATAAAGATGTCATCCAAGAACCTCATATAGCATGCACAGTGGGAAAAGAATGGTGATAGAGACAAAACCTTCCTTTCCCACTGTAACATGACTATATTTACATATGTCCCCCCACATGCTGAACCCATCAAGATGCCCTCAGTTTGCAGGAAATATTCCTTATCAAAGAGAATACAATTATTACACAGTACTATACTCTGTAGATGTTCAAGGGTATTAATAGTTGCTTGTGATACTCCCTTATCTAACAGGTACTCACAAAACCATTCAAGGCCAATACTGTGAGGTATGACCATATGAAGATCTTTAACATCAATGGTAATGAAGTAATCATTTTCATTATAATCTAATATAGTCATTCTTTTAAGGAAATCCCATGAATCTTTGCACAGATTTTCTTCTATTAAGTATCCTTTAAGTCTGATATCCAGGAATTTCACTATAGTTTGAGTTATTGACCCACAAGCATCTACAATGGGTCTCATGGGGAGGTCCTCTATGCTCTTATGCAGTTTAGGCAAACCAAACATATGGGCTTCTTTCGGGTGGGCAACTGTCATGAAATTCAGTTCATCAATAGAAATACTTCTTTCTATAAATAAATCATTTATTTCATGTTTTATTTTTCTTAAAGCACCATTAAATTCATTTAAGGAAACGTTTTTATATGAGTTACTTTCTTGTAAACCTCTCATCTTTGTATTATAAAGCTCCATATTCATAAGGGCTATCCTGCCCCCCTTATCTGGTTTCAGAACTCTGATTGTCCCATTATTTTGTACTGATTTCAATAATTCAACTTCATCCCTAGATAAATTATGGGGTAAGTGCTGAGAATGGTGTTTGCCTAAACTACGAAGGTCAGTCTCACAGAGGCTCTTAAATAACTGTAAAGATGGATGCAATGGTGGATTATATGTACTAGATACATATAGGGGTTTCTGTGTGTATTCAACATTGTGGAAAAGCAGATTTAAATTCAACTTCCTAACATAAAGTTTCAGGTCAGCAATTGTTTCACTTACATTTAATGTTTGTTCAGGTACAAATGAAAGACCTTTTGAGAAAATATCACACAGATGCTGATTCACCGTAACATCAGAGTAATTGAACACTTTAAAATCTTTAGTTACATTTTCAAGAATCATTGGCAAGGGTCTGGGTGTTATTTCCAAGCTCAAGTTCTCCCCCTATAATTCCCTCTCATGTCCCCCCTTTGATGGTAATAATTGCCTCTCCCTCCCCAATTTGATTGGGGGACTTCCTGCAGAGTTTGACCCTGGTTGTTCCTGGATTTGAGACGTTCTGACCACTTCAACATGGGGAATTCTTCTTCTTGCTCTAAAAAAACATTGTGATTGTTTTCAACTATTACAGGATAATTCCTAATTTCCCATTCTTGGGACCTGGGAGGTGGGAGGTAAGCAGAGTTATTACCATAATCAGCCCTATCTCTATCAATTTTTTTCAACTTCTGAGTTTTTATAACCTCCAACTGATTCTCAATGCTCTTAAAAATACGATTGTACTCAAATGAGTTCTGTGCATGTAATGTATCCCTTGTAATAATTTTATCTAAGTTTTTTGCTTCTTTGCTTAACAGATCAATGTCAGCTTGGTTGTGCTTGATTAACAGCTCCATATATTCGAAGCCATGGTGATCAAACATACACAACAGTTCTTTATGAAAAGGTGAGTTACAGACCAAGCCTGTAGGGAAACACCACATCCGAAGTCCTTTTGGTACAATTTTTAGGTGTACACATTCCTTAAAGTACATTTTGTCCATTTGTAGTTTTTTTTTTGAGTTTCAAAAGCAGAGAATCTAATTTTTGTAAATTATTAACATAATTGTCACTTACAGATCTTGTTTTATTACAGTAAGTCAGAATGGGGTCTATCCGAAGCCATTCACACAAGATTACGGCTTCTCTTCTTGATGCAGAGCCGCAAATACGTCCACTCTCATGATCATTGTTACTATTGCGATTACTGGTGCCATTAGCTACTCTTTGTTCAGGTGTAATTGTTGGACTGGACTCCAAACCAACATCATGATCAAAAATGTGCCATTGCACTCCATTACTTGCTTGAGACCCAGGAGCATGTACTTCCTGTTCAGCCAAGGAAGTGAGGTGAGTATTCAAGTCCAAATGCTTATGTTCCAAAGCATCCAGTCACTTAGTCAAAGTACCAAGTGTGCTATTCAGCTCAGCCAAAGTTTGGCTAAAAAGCAACAGTGATTCTCCCCCCTCTGTGCCAGAAGCCATCAAACAAGTGAATAAACAGCACCAAAAACCACAGCAAAAAATAAAACAGGCACAAACACGATGCTGAGAACACACTGAAAAAGCAAAAGAATCACAATAGGCAATCCACGAAGAATATTTATTAAGAAACGGATCCACAAAGCTTTTGTCCCTGCCCTCGGGCTCTGATTTTAGAAAACCAAGAAGCCCTTTGGCAATTAAAATTGAATGCTTTGCAATGGCCAGGCCTTAATGATTCATTTTTAATTGCATGTTTCTTAAAATTAAAAGCATTATAGGTTCATAGGTTCATAGGTAGGTACTAGGCTATTGGCCCTAGGGCCTATATAAGCCTAGCCAAAAATGTACTCTGGCTTTCGTCACCCAAGAAAATTATTTTCCTGTGCCACTGTCGAGCAGAGCCACAGTAGTGATCCCTGGGGTGAATTTCCTATTTCCCATCCAATCATCAAGATTTTTCTTGAAGAGTGCTAATGAGGAGCTCTGTTTGACATAGATAGGTAGTGTATTCCAGAGTATGGGAAGTCTCTGGGACAGGAATCTATCCCTCCGGCATGTTCTGTTTATTGTGGTGACAAGGTTTAGGTCCTTAGAGCGTGTAGCTTGGAGGGATTGGGATTTCTTTAAGTGGAGCATGTCCAACAGCTCTGGGTTTGACATAGCTTTGTATGTTAGGCAGAAATTGCCTCTGAATAGGCGATATGTGATGGAGAAAAGCTGAGTTTTTTGAGACGGTCTATGTAGGGCATCTGTTTGAGGTCAGTAATCCTCTTTGTGAGGTATTTCTGTGGCCTTTCCAGTTGTTATCTTGTGAGGTACATACCAAAAGGGGCGTTGTACTCTATAATGGGTCTAATGAGTGATGAGTAGAGGGGAACAATGACCTCTTTTTTTCTGGATGAGAAACCTTTTGTGATGAGGTGAGCCATGTAGAAGGATTTCCTGACCACTGTGGCAATGTGATTATCAAAGGAGAGACTACTGTCCATCTGTTTCCCAAGGTCTCATCACATTTTCAGCATTAAGTAGACTACTAGCTATGTGGTAGCTTATGGGTACAGAGTTTTTACCAAAGGGGATGACAATACACTTTTTGGCATTAATCTTCAGGCCATGGCTTTGACACCAGGTATCTGTCTCAGTGAGGCCCTTTTGTAGTATGTCCACATCATTATTAGTTTCAATTATGGCTCCTAGTTTGCAGTCATCTGCAAACTTTGTTAGCCAAAGACCTTCTGTGTTAGCCTGTACTTCAGAGACATAGATACCAAACAGGACAGGACCCAGGACTGAACCCTGTGGTACTCCACTTGTCACTGGTCTGAAGTTGGATTTGGAGTCCGCTACTTTCACAGTGTGGGTTCTGTCCATGAGCCAGTTGGCAACCCATCTTGTGACATAGGGATTAATACCTAGTTTAGTGAGCTTATCTATAATTCCAGAGTGAGGGAGGGTATCGAAAGCCTTGGCGAGATCTAGATAAACTGTGTGAACCAATTTACCCTCATCTATGGCTTTGTTGACTGCTTCAAAGAAGTCAATCAGGTTTAGGAGACATGATCTGCCTTTTACAAATCCGAACTGGCTAGGGTCCAGAGTTTGGAGATTACCAATGTCTTTCTTTATGAGTTCCATGATGATACGTTCCATGGCCTTGCAGACCAGACTCGTCAGGCTAAAAGGGCGGTAGTTCCCGGGGTCCATCATGGCTCCTCCTTTGTGGAGTGGGATAACCATCACGGTGCACCATTTAGTGGGCACAAAGCCTGAGGTGAGGCTATGATTGAACATGGTACTTAGGTGGGGTGCTAATTCATTCTGTAGTTCGTGTAGAATGCAGCCTGGGATATTGTCAGGTCCCATGGAGGCTGTGTTCTTGGCTTTGGAGAGTGTCTTTTTACCTGTGCAGTTATGATTACAGGAACTTTGCATTCTTCTGGTATAGAGATGGGCCCTCTAAGGGGTGAGAGGGGGGTAAAGTTAGCACTGAACCTATCTGCCAGGATGTTGGCAATATCAGTTGGTTCTATATATTTAGTGCCATTGTGCTGTAACTCAGAGCAGATATGAGTATTGCCATTGAGATTCTTGACATAGCTATAGAATGCTTTGTGGTTGTCTTTAGAGTCAGTGTCAATTTTGTTTTCGTAACTAGCTTTGGAGGATTTTATGAGGGATCTCAGCTTCTTACTGAGGTTGACCAGGGAGTAAATCCAGTCATGGGATTTTACTCTTTTTTGCAACAGTTTCTTTCTTCTGTTGTAGAGTTTGTTTATGGCAGAGGACCTCCAGATTGGCTTCCTTTTTTTGGAGGATTGCATCTTGGTTCTATTAGGGATAGCATGATCCATGCACTTGTGTAAGTGCTTATAAAGTGCATTTGTGTAGGATTCAGCAGTCGTACCTCTATTGTCTGTCTGCATGGGTTAATGAAGTTTGCCACTTCTGTCTTAAGAAGTGTGAAGTTGGCTTTGGAGAAGTTTTTTATGGTGGTTTCCCCTAATTGGGGGTGGGGACGGGATGTGGATGTCTAGGGTGATTAGCTTGTGGTCGGATCTGACCAACGAGGAACTGACCTCTGGTGTGGAACACCAGTTGCCCATACTGGTAATGACCAGGTCTAGGATATTGCTGCCCCTGTTGGGGGTGTGAATAAGTTGATCCAAGGCATTGGAATTTATGAATTTCAGAAAACATTGAGCAAAAAAGTTGGTACATGAGTAGTTTTCCCAGTTAATGGTGGGGGTAGTTGAAATCGCCCATTATTAGGGTGTTGGGTTGTACCCTAATACTTTCCAGTGTATCAAGAAATGAGGAGTGGGAATCCTGGGGCATGGTTGGGGGTCTGTAGTAAGCTACAATTTGGATTGCAGTCTTGCCCAGAGTTAGTTGCACTTGGATAATCTCGGCTGCATTATGCTGTGCAACTAGCCTGGAGGTATGGATATCCTTAATGAATATGGACACGCCTCCACCTTTAGTGCTACGTTCTGGGTTAGGTGGCCAAAAGGTGTGGTATGAATTATAGCCTGGTAATGCAGGGATGCTCTCTGGAGCTTTGAACCAGGTCTCTGTCACTGCACAGATGTCGATGTTCTCCATTTTAAGGAGTGCCTCGAGTGAGTGCATTTTGAGGTTTAGACTTCTAGCACTGAGTAGCATTACCCTCAGATTTTGCTTGCTTGTACCTGTTATGGTGGTGAATTTGTCATTTGAACCTTGCCTAAAAAAGGCACTATAGGGGTGGCAAGAGCCTTAGCCAGTATCCGGAATCCCAAGGGTGACAGGTGTAGGCCATCTCTGTCAAAGCATTGTGGTCTGTCAATCATGTCGTCCCAGGCAGACAAATACTTGATCATCTTAGAATGACACCAGAAGCTTAGCCAATTGTTGAAGTCAATCATTTTGTCCTTGTACTGCGGTATGATTCTGGGTGATAGCAGAATGCTACTCAGGGCTAGGGTCATACCTGCCTGGGCTGCAAGATCAGAGAGCTCGTCCATGTCTCTTTTCATGTAGTCGAGGGAGGTACATCTCAGGTCATTCACACCAACATGGAAAATGACAGTGTCATATTTGTACTTGTTGTGGACTGACCTGAGTGCGTGCATTATGTGGTGGATCCTGACACCTGAAAGGCAGCTGACAGTAGCTTTCTTCTTGTTTAGCCTGGTGAGTGGAACATCAGTGTGCCTGAGTCACCTATGACTAGAGTGGTGGATACGTTGTCATGCCTTATGGGCTGTGGTTGAATGGCACACTGAGTTTGTGGGCTATGTGTCATTTGGGTTGTGTTGGGGGGTGGAGTTTGCTTGCGTTTCTGCTTTGGAGGTCCCTGATGCTTGGGCAGGTTTTTATTGAGAGCGTCTGCGAATGTAGGTGTGTGTTTTGTGTTTCTATGTGTGTGTTTTGGTGGTGTAGGTTTTGAAGGACTATGTGATGCAAGTGTTTACCTTCTCCTCTTGACTGTCTAGTCCAGTCTTGGGTGAAGAAAGCTTTGCTTCCAGTTTGGCTATATAAGTGCATCTCTCACAGGTTGTAGTGTTGGGTGGTAGGAGGAGAGGGTTGTCTGTGTACATGAGGCAATTGCTGCATTGCCCCAAGATGCCCAGATTCATCAGGTAGACAGGATAAATCACCGGAGCTGACCCTTAGACATGCCAGGATAGGTGCTTATTTAAGTACTAAAAACTGCTTTCCTCTAGACAAGTGAGGAAAGTTGAGTGCTGTAGTAATTTGCAGCTTATTTAGTGCTTACAACGAGTTCTGAACAAGTGCTGAGTTCAAAGAAACAGATTTGAGTGCCGAAACTAGAAAACTGGCTAGTTGTAAGAAACAAAATTAAGCTACACAGAATGGCTTGGGGGCTCAGAAGCCTACAAACAGTCTAGATCACTTACAGGAAAGGAAGGAAACAAGCTTAAACATTTTTTTCTCTTTCCCAGATGCTCTCTTTGCACACAGTAGGAGTGCCTGAAATCAGAATATGATCTCACTGCACTCAGTTGAGTGAGCAAATGAGATGGGCCCAGAAGGAGTATCCAAACACAAATTTACAAGAGGGGCGGGCAGTTTCAAAGCCACCAAGATTAACACCAAAACAGAAACAGGGTGGGTGAGTGAGGAACTAACTGAAAAAGCAGAGTCAAGACTTCCAGTTCAGTTAATAGAGAGATGATTTTAAATGGTTATATAATTAGAGTATTTCAATTATTATATCTTTTTTTCAAATGTTCATATTTAATATGTCTTTTACATTTATGTTGTGCTTATTTATTAAATATGTTTATTTTATTTTACATTTGTTAACTGGGAAAGTCCAACTTGGAACGAGCCAATTTTCAGCGGAGAGCCAGGGAGAAATGCTCCAGATGCATGTCTTTGTAACATGGGAGGAAACCGGAGCATCCAGAGGAAACCCACACGAATGCAGGGAGGACATGCAGACTCCACACAGAAGGCACCCCAGCCGAGAATCGAACCAGAGAACTTCTTGCTGTGAGGCGACAATGCTACCGCTGCACTACTGCACCATCTGTAAATGTAAATAAAGGGGGGGGGCATGTTTTTATGACCTTGTGACTATTTTTATTATTTAAATTTGATCTATTGCAGGAATTCTTTTATTCTGATGACGTTACTGATTGTGCAGGGACGAAAGTTTTGTGGATCCATTTCTTAATAAATATTCTTCGTGGATTGCCTATTGTGATTCTTTTGCTTTTACAATGTGATCTCAGGTCCGTGTTTGTGCCTGTTTTCTTTTTTGCTGTGGTTTTTGGTGCTCTTTATTCGCATAGTATGGTTACAGTTAAATAAATTTATCATAATACGTAACAGAAAACAACAACATATTAACTAAGTAAAACACTCTAATTCAGGTCACATAGAGTTGTTGTTGTTGTGTCTTTCGGCTTATCCTGGTTAGGGGTCACCACAGTGGAACTCCGGTCCACTAATGTTTGGTAGTGGATTTTTACGTGCCGAGTTACCAGCCCTGATGCACAACCTTCAACGAAGGCACGCCCATTCACGCATGCCTCCACACAGAAGACGCTCTAGCTGAGAATCGAACGTGACAACGTCTTGCTGTGAGGCAACAATGCTACCGCAGCACAACTATAGCGGACCTTAAAAATACATGTCACTATTTAAACAGACTCCTGTTAAGGCACAGGTAACTTTAGGTTAATGGCAGTGAGTGAAACACCTTAGCATGTAGTTAGAACCAGTTTAAATGGAATTAGCCGAAATATTTCTCTCTGATTTCATTTCTAAAAGGTGTTTTTGATAAGTATGTGCTAGGGTAATGCCAGTTGTCAGGGACAGACTCAAAGCACAGTTTTGCCCAAGCTGCAAGTGGCTTTTCTGTTTGAATGAGGTTAATGTAGTAGCCCATATCTACATCAGCTGTCCTCCTGAAGTCTGCACTTGCTATTTAAGACCTGCACTTCATATGAAGGTGCTGAAATGATGGGAAGACAGTCGACACACACGGCCTTAATTCTGTCTGCATCCTTACTGGGCTTAATTCTGTCTACACCTTTATTGGGCTTAACTCTGTCTACACCCTCATCACATTTAATTCTACCTACACTGTTATCAGGCTTAATTCTGTCTACACCGTTATCGGGCTTAATTCTCTGTAGCACATCTTTAGGTCTAAAGTAGTTTAAATCCTGCACTTTTTATATGAAGTTGCAGAGATGGTGGAGGGGAATGACCAGAGGTATGAAATAAACAATGCAGTCCAGGGCAAGTTACATGCCTGTCCTTTGTGATGCTTTTATGTTCCTTATCTGTGACATGTAATACAGGGAGGGGGGCAGTAAATGTTAACATTATTGAGAAAGGTTGCGCCAAGTGCCAACTCACTGAGGTTTGCCAGTTCTAAATGCAGGCATTACATTTTTGTTTTCTTTTTAATTTTAAGGAGAGGTTTGATGGCTTCATGACGCCAACTGTCACTCTCTTTTTATTAAATACTGAACTTCTCCCCTCATAATCTTCATCTATGCAGTAGACTTCCACATTATAATATCCAGCCCTGTAAAGGTCAAAACCCTCAGTACTGCATGGTTTAACTAGGCAATTGTATAGAGATTCAGAATACATGGCATTAGGTAGTTGGAAGATAGCCATCCAAAATAATGTCCTCAGCACCATCATTACTACTTCCAGATGTAGTAAAATATTTAATATTGGTGATCAGTGAATAGAATTTTAATATCTCTTAGTAGTACTCGGATCATATCTCTCAACCTCTTAAAGCAAGAAATCTGGACAAAGACATAACTATGGGGGGGGGACAAAGGCACAAAATAGGGATGCTTTTAAAGTATTGCTCTTACAAACTTAGAAACGTGATAGAATAACAGATTTTGCATTAGCATTAATTTTCTGAAGGGTATGAAGTCTGAAACTTAAATGTATGTCATTATTTTCTGACTTCAAACCTCCATGATTTGCCAGAAAAACACACTTTTTCTAAGAAACAAACCAAAAATATGAGGTAAAAATCTGGACATTCTGCAAAAATCTGTACAGTTGAGAGGTATGACTCGGATGGGTACTTACATATTATCTCAACCACATTTGGAGAATGAGAACGGCTGTTTTCTAAGCCGTACTCGTGGCAACAAAAGTAGTGGGAAACAGTTTTCAAATATACCTATATCAACAAGAATCGGAGAAACGTGTACGAAAACCAAAAGATAGCTTTTAATGTCCAGAACTATTTCCAAATCAGTACAGGTACACACTCTGTTTCAATAACGTTCAGTAGTACCATACTGCAAGTAATCAGAAGTGAGCAACACACCTCTCAACTCCCCAGCTTTTTGCATAATGGCCAGATTTTAGTGTCATATCTTAATTTTTTTTTTTGTTTTTTTTTTTTTTGGGGGGGGGGGGGTTGCTCTCCTCATGAAATTTCTGGTTTCCAGGAAAAAGGCAGGATTTTACAAAACCATCAGTGTTGCTGGCACTTGTAAACTGTGATCTTGGGAAGAAAATAGTCTGAGTGCAGGACAATGAAATTGACAGCTATAAATCCCCAAAAAAGCATATAAGCTACTCCCGGTTTCTCGTGCACACAAATATAGTCCAACCTTTCAAATGTCCAAAGTAGCAGTTCCTTAAGGAAAGCCAACATTTGGCCGGACACCCCTATCTTTTCAGCATGAGTATGGCTTGGAAAAGAGACATTTCTCCGGTTGAACATGTGGTTGCGATAATACGTAAGTACCCTCGGATGGATACCAGAAGAGTGTAAGCTAGAGATTGTGGACTTTAGCAGAAAGTTACCTCCAGGAAACAGCCATGAATATTTGCACCTATTAGTCTTACTTTCATTCTGGGAAAGGATGTGTAAACTGATTCTGAAGGGTAAGATGGTATATTTACTGATTATTTATTCTGTGGCTGATGGTTACCAGTACAGAGTCACACAATAGAAACCATGTGAATCCAGTCTGGTTCAGTTTTACAACTGGAACACCACTGACCAGGACAAAGGGGAGCCCTTTGGATGTGACACATCTGTACTTTAGGAAGGTCTTTGACACTGTAGCTCAGATGAGGTTTGTAGAAAAGTTAATAGCATGGGTGCAAGGCAATAACTGAAAAAATGGACTAGATCAGAAGCAGTGGGCAGTTCATAGAAAGGCACTCTTAGAAAAAAAGTCAGTAAGCTGTAGGTTGCTACAGGATGTCATAGTGTAAGGACCCTGTTCAGTGTGTTTGTCTTGGATATTAAACTTGGTTCACAGAGTAAGAACACCTTGTATTTTGATGATGGCTAGAAGGGTGGGGTATTCATGTGTGAAGGGGACATCTCCAGACATAACTATGGCATCTTACATTGCAGGTACCTAAGTGACAGCTGCAGTTTCATGTAAAAACATAAATGATTATGCACTATGGTAGGGAGAGCTCAGGGAAGTATGTATTCTGTGTAGAGTAGTCCTAATAGGACATAGGAGGAGGAAAAGGATTTGGAGAAAATAGTCACACCTAACCTGATTTATGCTGTGCACTGTGAAAGGATGATACAAATACCTATTTATTTATATTATGCTGTGCACTGTGAAGGGATGATAGCAAATACCTATTTATTTATTTGTTTTATTTTATTTTTTAATCAGTAAAGACTAACTAAGCCAGTTTCAGACATCTTTTCAGTGGTAGCCCTGGCAGAAAAGCTACAGCTTAGCAGACAGTCAAAACGCAATAGACGCGCACATGCTAGAGATCATATTAATATAAGCAAGTCAATTATAATGTGCAGTTATAATACACATTGCTGGTTGCAGATCATATCTAAAGTAATATTAATGCAGGGATGTTTGACATTACAATTGGATGATGCATGAAAAGCACGGGCAGCATATCCAGTGAGTATAAGCTTATCCATCATGTAGGGCACTTATAAGGTTATCCATCATGGAGGGCACTTATAAAGTTATCCATCATGTAGGGCATATATCAGGTATCCATCATGTAGGGCACTTATAAGGTTATCCATCATGTAGGGCACTTATAAAGTTATCCATCATGTAAGGCACCTATAAGGTTATCCATCATGTAGGGCACATATAAGGTTATCCATCATGTAAGGCACCTATAAGGTTATCCATCATGTAGGGCACTTAATAAGGTTATCCATCATGTAGGGCACCTATAAGGTTATCCATCATGTAGAGCACGTATAAGGTTATCCATCATGTAGGGCACTTATAAGCTTATCCATCATGTAGGGCACCTATAAGGTTATTCGTCATGTAGGGCACCTATAAGGTTATCCATCATGTAGGGCACCTATAAGGTTATCCATTATGTAGTATGTAGTGCACCTATAATGTTATCCATCATGTAGGGCACTTATAAGGTTATCCATCATGTAGGGCATCTATAAGGTTATCCATCATGTAGGGCACCTATAAGGTTATCCATCATGTAGTGCACCTATAAGGTTATCCATTGTGTAGGGCACTTATAAGGTTATCTATCATGTAGGGCACCTATAAGGTTATCCATCATGTAGGGCACTTACAAGGTTATCCATCATGTAAGGCACCTGTAAGGTTATCCATCAGGTAGGGCAACTATAAGGTTATCCATCATGTAGGGCACATATAAGGTTATCCATCATGTAAGGCACCTATAAGGTTATCCATCATGTAGGGCACCTATAAGGTTATCCATCATGTAGGGCACTTATAAGGTTATCCATCATGTAAGGCACCTATAAGGTTATCCATCATGTAGGGCACTTATAAGGTTATCCATCATGTAAGGCACCTATAAGGTTATCCATCATGTAGGGCACTTATAAGGTTATCCATCATGTAGGGCACTTATAAGGTTATCCATCATGGAGGGCACTTATAAAGTTATCCATCATGTAGGGCATATATCAGGTATCCATCATGTAGGGCACTTATAAGGTTATCCATCATGTAGGGCACTTATAAAGTTATCCATCATGTAAGGCACCTATAAGGTTATCCATCATGTAGGGCACATATAAGGTTATCCATCATGTAAGGCACCTATAAGGTTATCCATCATGTAGGGCACTTAATAAGGTTATCCATCATGTAGGGCACCTATAAGGTTATCCATCATGTAGAGCACTTATAAGGTTATCCATCATGTAGGGCACTTATAAGCTTATCCATCATGTAAGGCACCTATAAGGTTATTCGTCATGTAGGGCACCTATAAGGTTATCCATCATGTAGGGCACCTATAAGGTTATCCATTATGTAGTATGTAGTGCACCTATAATGTTATCCATCATGTAGGGCACTTATAAGGTTATCCATCATGTAGGGCACCTATAAGGTTATCCATCATGTAGGGCACCTATAAGGTTATCCATCATGTAGTGCACCTATAAGGTTATCCATTGTGTAGGACACTTATAAGGTTATCTATCATGTAGGGTACCTATAAGGTTATCCATCATGTAGGGCACTTACAAGGTTATCCATCATGTAAGGCACCTGTAAGGTTATCCATCAGGTAGGGCAACTATAAGGTTATCCATCATGTAGGGCACATATAAGGTTATCCATCATGTAAGGCACCTATAAGGTTATCCATCATGTAGGGCACCTATAAGGTTATCCATCATGTAGGGCACTTATAAGGTTATCCATCATATAAGGCACCTATAAGGTTATCCATCATGTAGGGCACTTATAAGGTTATCCATCATGTAAGGCACCTATAAGGTTATCCATCATGTAGGGCACTTATAAGGTTATCCATCATGTAGGGCACCTATAAGGTTACCCATCATGTAGAGCACTTATAAGGTTATCCATCATGTAGGGCACTTATAAGCGTATCCATCATGTAGGGCACCTATAAGGTTATTCGTCATGTAGGGCACCTATAAGGTTATCCATCATGTAGGGCAACTATAAGGTTATCCATTATGTAGTATGTTGTGCACCTATAATGTTATCCATCATGTAGGGCACTTATAAGGTTATCCATCATGTAGGGCACCTATAAGGTTATCCATCATGTAGGGCACCTATAAGGTTATCCATCATGTAGTGCACTTATAAGGTTATCCATTGTGTAGGGCACTTATAAGGTTATCCATCATGTAGGGCACCTATAAGGTTATCCATCATGTAGGGCACTTACAAGGTTATCCATCATGTAAGGCATCTATAAGGTTATCCATCATGTAGGGCACTTATAAGGTTATCCATCATGTAGGGCACTTATAAGCTTATCCATCATGTAGGGCACTTATAAGCTTATCCATCATGTAGGGCACCTATAAGGTTATCCATCATGTAGGGCACCTATACGGTTATCCATTATATAGTATGTAGTGCACCTATAATGTTATCCATCATGTAGGGCACTTATAATGTTATCCATCATGTAGGGCACTTATAAGTTTATCCATCATGCAGGGCACCTATAGGGTTATACATCATGTAGGGCACCTATAAGGTTATCCATCATGTAGGGGACCTATAAGGTTATCCATCGTGTAGTGCACCTATAAGTTTATCCATCATGTAGGGCACCTATAAGCTTATCCATCATGTGGGGCACTTATAAGGTTATCCATCATGTAGGGCACCTATAAGGTTATCCATCATGTAGGGCAGTTATAAGCTTATCCATGATGTGGGGCACTTATAAGTTTATCCATCATGTAAGGCACTTATAAGGTTACCCATCATGTAGGGCACTTATGAGGTTATCCATCATGTAGGGCACCTGTAAGGTTATCCACCATGTAGGGCAGCTATAAAGTTATCCATCATGTAGGGCACCTATAAAGTTATCCATCATGTAGGGCACTTATAAGGTTACCCATCATGTAGGGCACTTATAAGGTTATCCATCATGTAGGGCAGTTATAAGCTTATCCATCATGTAGGGCACTTATAAGGTTATCCATCATGTAAGGCACCTATAAGGTTATCCATCATGTAGGGCACTTATAGGGTTATCCATCATGTAAGGCACCTATAAGGTTATCCATCATGTAGGGCACTTAATAAGGTTATCCATCATGTAGGGCACCTATAAGGTTATCCATCATGTAGAGCACTTATAAGGTTATCCATCATGTAGGGCACTTATAAGCTTATCCATCATGTAGGGCACCTATAAGGTTATTCGTCATGTAGGGCACCTATAAGGTTATCCATCATGTAGGGCACCTATAAGGTTATCCATTATGTAGTATGTAGTGCACCTATAATGTTATCCATCATGTAGGGCACTTATAAGGTTATCCATCATGTAGGGCACCTATAAGTTTATCCATCATGTAGGGCACCTATAAGGTTATCCATCATGTAGTGCACCTATAAGGTTATCCATTGTGTAGGGCACTTATAAGGTTATCCATCATGTAGGGCACCTATAAGGTTATCCATCATGTAGGGCACTTACAAGGTTATCCATCATGTAAGGCACCTATAAGGTTATCCATCAGGTAGGGCAACTATAAGGTTATCCATCATGTAGGGCACATATAAGGTTATCCATCATGTAAGGCATCTATAAGGTTATCCATCATGTAGGGCACCTATAAGGTTATCCATCATGTAGGGCACTTATAAGGTTATCCATCATGTAAGGCACCTATAAGGTTATCCATCATGTAGGGCACTTATAAGGTTATCCATCATGTAGGGCACTTATAAACCTATCCATCATGTATGGCACCTATAAGGTTATCCATCATGTAGGGCACTTATAAGGTTATCCATCATGTAGGGCACTTATAAGCTTATCCATCATGTAGGGCACCTATAAGGTTATCCATCATGTAGGGCACCTATACGGTTATCCATTATATAGTATGTAGTGCACCTATAATGTTATCCATCATGTAGGGCACTTATAATGTTATCCATCATGTAGGGCACTTATAAGTTTATCCATCATGCAGGGCACCTATAGGGTTATACATCATGTAGGGCATCTATAAGGTTATCCATCATGTAGGGGAGCTATAATGTTATCCATCATGTAGTGCACCTATAAGTTTATCCATCATGTAGGGCACCTATAAGCTTATCCATCATGTGGGGCACTTATAAGGTTATCCATCATGTAGGGCACCTATAAGGTTATCCATCATGTAGGGCAGTTATAAGCTTATCCATGATGTGGGGCACTTATAAGTTTATCCATCATATAAGGCACTTATAATGTTATCCATCATGTAGGGCACTTATAAGGTTATCCATCATGTAGGGCACCTATAAGGTTATCCATCATGTAGGGCACCTGTAAGGTTATCCACCATGTAGGGCAGCTATAAAGTTATCCATCATGTAGGGCACCTATAAAGTTATCCATCATGTAGGGCACTTATAAGGTTACCCATCATGTAGGGCACTTATAAGGTTATCCATCATGTAGGGCAGTTATAAGCTTATCCATCATGTAGGGCACTTATAAGGTTATCCATCATGTAGGGCACCTATAAAGTTATCCATCATGTAGGGCACTTATAAGGTTATCCATCATGTAGGGCACTTATAAGGTTATCCATCATGTAGGGCAGTTATAAGCTTATCCATCATGTAGGGCACTTATAAAGTTATCCATCATGTAGGGTACCTATAAGGTTATCCATCATGTAGGGCACCTATAAGGTTATCCATTATATAGTATGTAGTGCACCTATAATGTTATCCATCATGTAGGGCACTTATAATGTTATCCATCATGTAGGGCACTTATAAGTTTATCCATCATGTAGGGCACCTATAGGGTTATACATCATGTAGGGCACCTATAAGGTTATCCATTATGTAGGGGACCTATAAGGTTATCCATCATGTAGTGCACCTATAAGTTTATCCATCATGTAGGGCACCTATAAGCTTATCCATCATGTAGTGCACTGGTACAATTGCACTTGGAGTACTGTGTGTTGCTCTGGATGTTGTACAAACTAAGGGAAATTAGTCTGGTAGAATGCATTTAATGCAGAGTAGCCAGAACTCTGCAACTAATGGAGGGTCTAAGCTATGTGCAGAAATAAAGAAAAGCGAGCATTTATACAATGAAGAAAAAAACAGAAAGGATAGGGATGGGGTTCACTGCACTGTTATTATGCAAGGAAGAGGATGGCAAAAGTGTCAACTTGAAGGGAGACATCAGACTCAGTGAGGTGCTCGTTCCAGGACAGGGTGCTAAGGACATAATGCATGCTGCCTATGTGTTATCTGAGACGGTGGTACACTGTGAGCCATTATGGGGTAAAAAGCTTGTCATGACAGAAAAGGGAAGGGATGGAAGAAGGGTAATGTAGAGTAAGCTATGAACAGGCTCTGAGAAACACAAAAAACCACAGGGCTTCGCTCATTCTCTTTCTTCAGTTGTATTACTGCTCATGAGTGGCACAGTGGATAGCATTGTTGACTCACAGCAAGAGTTTCCCTGGTTTGATTTTCAGCTGGTGTGCTTTCTGTGTGGAGTCTGCATGCCCTTCTTGTGTTCATGAGGGTTTCCTCCAAGTGTTGAAGCGACACCCCAATCTCATGCGCAGAAAATAGGAAAAAGAGCTTGTGGGTGGATGGATCCGATGCAGTACGCCCCATCATAGATGGCTTCGGGGTGCACAAATGCAATGTAGGCAGCTTTTACCTGAAACCATAGCTGGGATGCTGATATTGACATTTCACACATGAGAAACGTACAACAGGTTTACCGGCCTCATTTCTACCCTTTACCATCGCCTCTAATCAGTCCATTGTGCATATGCCTTCCACGTAGTGATGATTTGTAGATTACACCTCTGCACTAGTAAAGTAACTGAGTTTTATCTTTTTCCAAAATGACCCACACATTTGCCTGATACTAAACTTAGTCACATCTATTACATTCCTTTGTTTCCCCTTTTCTTCACCTTAATTTTCCTTCAAACTATAACTTTTCTGAATGCAATACATATAATTCATTCACATTTATCATCAAATAGTAGACTACATTAGAAAATCTTTATATACCTTTGAACATCTTGAAAAAAGTGAAAAAGTACCAGAAAGACATTGTGGGTTTTTTTTTTTTTTTTTTTTTTTTTTTTGCATTTGTTGATCTAGTTTGTTAACCAGTCTATTTCATACACTTTTTGGCTAATTCTTGGGCCTCACAGGTAAGGGTAACCATAATACATACACAGAGAGAGAGAGAGTCAACAGAGGTCAGGTGTGAACCTTGAACTCTGGCACTGTGAACCTTGAACTCTGGCACTGTGAGGCAAAGTTGTTAACTACATTAATAACCAGAGAACACAAAATATAAAAATAAAGAAAGAGGCACTTCATGAATCAGGCATAGATATCAAAGGTTGTATTCATTTACAATATGCTCTTTTTCTTGTTTCAATTCAAGAAAGTCCCCCTATTGTATGGCTACAAACCTGTCAATGCTGTGAAACCCTTATATGATGCCATTGAAACATTGCCAGGTTAACTAAGATCGTTAACTGCTTTTAATTTCTCTTTTGCATGACCTGTGATGCAAATCAGATATTCCATTTATATAAAATGAAACATGACTGGTGTTTGCTGAAGGTGAGCATTTAAACATGTACAGCAAAACTTCTTTAATACTCTCAACCTACAAGTGCAACTCCTAAACACAAGTACAATGTTATGCATTTTGGTCATGCCTTGACATACATAATATGGATTTATTTTGTTGCTGTGAGCTAATTCCACTGTTTGATGGTGAGCCAATATTTTTTCCTCAAATCTTGCCAAGTTTTGCTTGATGCAGAAAAGGCTCTGCAATTATTGGGATAGTCAAGGTCACTTGATTAGAATAATGGAGCAGCTACTTCGTTTACAGCTTTAGGGCATATTGCCAGATTCAAAAGACAAATGAATAGTGAGGTACGGTGGTGGTGGGTAGAGGAGAGAGATGATACATGCTGCACTTTTATTGTAACCGGCCTCATCAGATCAATTTATTCTGACCCTAGTGCTTCCTGTTATATAAAAACCTTTAGCAACAGGCAGCGAACTTCACTTAAAGGGCCGGTACACAGCAGTATGTGCCTTTTGGAGATGATAGCCCCATCTTAGTTCTTTTTTGTGAGTCTCTCACATTCATTTTCCTTCCTATCCTGCTTCAGGAGGATGTAAACTCACCCCTTTATTTTATGACAGTGAACACCTATTAGTTTATTCTGAGTATACAGATCTATTTAGTGCATATTTGCAAAATTTGTCAATTTGCTTTATCGTTATTTCTTCTAGTTAAACAGATGTGATACCCTGTCTGAGTCAATCTTTTTTTTACTTTTGAACCAATGTAAAACCAGGTAGACATTTACTATTAAGGCAGGCAAAGAACAGAGTCTATGATGCAACAGGTAGCACATTTGCCTTTTAGTGATGGTAGAGCAGTTGGCTATGGGTTCTATTCCCACTCCAGTTGATTAAATTGCGGAGACTTCAGTGCTGCATTAGGGTGTGCTGCACTCCCTCAGATGAGGTGCTAAACCGAGGCTAGTATCTGCTTGAGTGGGCAGTAGCTCAGGTCCATGTAGAGGATCTCATGGCACTTATCAGAGGGTGTAGAGGAATTTCCCCTAATGCCATTACCATATTCCTCCTAGTAGTAGAAATGCCACCTCAGGTCTCCCCTGAAAAGAGGCCATCACAATATTAAGACTAACCTGGTCAAAAAACTATAAATAAATAGAATTGCATGAGATGGACATAATATGGATTATTGTTATGTTTTGTTGCCGTTTCTTCCAGTTGGTTACAATCACCAACTTGGAATTATTTATGAATTTAGGCTACTAGTTATCCAGTGGGGAACTGCGGTGGTGTTGCTGGGGTAGCATTGTTGCCTCACAGTAAGACGTTGTCCTGTTCGATTCTCACCTAGAGCGTCTTCTGTGTGGAGACATGCATGAATGGGCGTACCTTTGTTGAAGGTTGTGCATCAGGGCTGGCAACTCGGCATGTAAAAGTCTACTGCCAATCATTAGCGGACCAGAGTTCTGCTGTGGCAAACTCTAACTGGGAAAAGCCGAAAGACACAACAACAAGTTATCCAGTGGGAAGTTTTCTTGGCAAGTTAAAAATGAGCAACATAACGTATACAGAGATAAGCTTGGAGCATGTCACATTATTTCCAGATACACTTAAAATGAATGCTTTAGATGATTGTCACTGTTGAATTGACACCCCAACCCCATGTGTAAAAATGGGAAAAGGGGCTTGTGGATGGATGGATGGATGGATGGATTGTCCACTTGCAACAAACATTAACTGTAGCCATCTCTGGTTTAAGAAAAGGCAGCACCTGCCACTCAGTTAGAGCTGTGGTCATGTGGTTATTTCCAAATACAAACTATCCTGGTACAGATAACTGTGGGATAGCAATTTGTTTCTTCAGCCAAAACTGTTTCAATTTCTAGAAAGCCTTGCCTTTATTTATCCAGGGGTGTTTAAATCTGCTTTTTGATATTGTAGAATGTCACATAGCATACACTGTACATTAACAATCTCAAAAATGAATTTATTAATTCCAAATTCTACCACTACATTGCTATAATATTAGACTAAGCTTGTAGTAAGTGTTATTAACACTTACTGTATGGAGGGCATACCAAGTAAAGTGAACCTATCACACCTGTTCACTCGCACTCATGTGTCTCTTCTTAAACCGTCCACTTTTAAGACAGGCAGTCAAAACCCTAATCTGTTGTTCTGTCCTTCCTGGACTTCCGAGATTCTATTTTCACTGCTGTTTAAAGCTAACATGCTTGTAGAATTCTTTTGACTGAATTGTGAGTTTCCTTGCATTTCATTCTGACATGAGAGCAAGAGAGAGAGAGAGAGAGAGAGAGAGAGGGACAGACAGACAGACAGAGAGAAAGATGGAGATGGAGAAGAAGTGAGAGAGAGGGACAGAGGGACAGAGAGAAAGACTGTGAGAACAGCAGCAAAGTATGACCATAAATGTACACTGTCACATCTGTTGCCAGCTTACTGCACAAAAACACATCATAACTTATTACTCAGAAGGTCTCTAAGAAAACAAACCATCACAATGAATTTATCAGTGCCTTGCTATTCAGTGACTGTTAGCATCAGTTATTTTATGTCAGGGAAATTAAACCGGTGCTTTTCTGTAGTAAGCACCTGCACCATAATGCAGTGAACAAAACATCTTAATCAATAAGAATTCTACCTCACAGCTCCAGGGTTTCACGTTCAGTCCTGACCACTGATTGTCAAAGAGAGATGCAGCTATTTAGCCAAACTGGAGGCTGAGCTCTCTCAACTCAGGACTGGCAAGACCAGACAGGAGGAGAAGGCAACTACACACACCACAAAACCAGCCTCACATAATGCTACCACTCCACTGAATCAAACACATAAACACACAAAGACATACTCGGAGGCTCTGAGTAAAAATTTACCTAAACAGCAGAGGCCTCCAAAGCAGACACCCAAACAACTGCTACCTCAAGACACCCCACAAGCAACACATAAACCACAAAAGCAGTGTGCAAAGCAGTCACAGCCCTTAAGGCCAAATACAACACCAAACATACTTGTCATAGGTGACTCCATAGTCAGACACACTGACGCCCCACTCACCAGGCTGAACAAGGAGAGGGTCACAGTAAGCTGCCTATCGGGCTAGAATCCGCCACATAACACAAGCACTGGGTCACTCCACAGCAAGTACAAATATGACACAGTCATTGTCCATGCTGGTGTGAACGACCTGAGACGTACCTCCCTGGACTGCATGAAAAGAGACATAGAGGAGCTCTCTGATTATGTAGCCCAGGCAGGTATGACCCTAACCCTGAGCAGTATCCTTCCTTCACCAAGAATGATGCCACAATATAGAGACAAGATGATCAGCTTTAACAATTGGCTTAATGTCTTGTGTCATTCAAAGGGGATCCAGTGTCTGTCTGCCTGGGATGACATGCTTGACAAGCCACGCTGCTTCGCAAGGGACGGCTTGCACCTGTCACCCTGGGATTCCGGATATTGGCTAAGGCTCTTGCCACCCCATAGTGCCTTTTTAGGCAAGGCTCAAATTCTAAACCTACCACCCTAGAAAACAAAAATGGGAAGAAATTGAGGGTAATGCTGCTCAATGCCAGAAGTCTAAATCTCAAAATGCACGCACTCGAGGCCCTTCTCAGTATGGAGAACATCGATGTCTGTGCTGTAACTGAAACCTGGTTCAAGGCTCCTGAGAGCACCCGGCACTATTAGGTTTTACCTCATATCATGCCCGGCCCCAAAACCCGGACCACTCCACAAAAGGAGGGGTGTATCCATATTCAAAAGGATACTCACACCTCCAGGTTGGTGGCAATGCATGAAGCTTGAAACCATCCAGGTGCAACTAACAATAGGAAAAACTGCTCTACAAATTGTAGCATGCTACAGGCCACCCTCTCAAACTCAGGAACCCCACACAGCCTTCCTGAAGACACTGGAGGGTATAAATGTATCTCCAAACACCATCATATTGGGTGACTTCAACTACCCGAATATAGACTGGGAACATTACTCAAGCCCTAACTTTCTAGCCCAACGGTTCCTGGAGTTCATAAATTCAAATGCCATGGAACAGCTAGTCACTGTTCCCACGAGAGGAGAAAATATACTAGATCTCATTGTCACAAACATGGGGACAAAATGCTCCACACCGAAGTATATCCCTCATTGGTGAGATCTGATCATAAACTAATCTCACTGGAAATCCACATCCCGCCCCACCCCAAACAAAAAGACCATAGTGAAGAACTTCTCTAAAGCAAACTTCACACTACTCAAGACTGGTGTGGTATCCTTCAAGGCCCCTGAGTCAGAGGAAACCACAACCCAAGCTATGAAGCCCTTACAAATGCCTTCTATGAACACCTCCAGGACTGCATGGATCAGGCAATCCCAAATAAAACCAAGACTCTTTCCACAAAGGGCAAACGTCCAGTCTGGTGGACCCCAGCCATTAACAAACTTTACAATAAGAGGAGAAAGCTATTACATGATAGAACAAAATCCATAAAAGGGAAGTCACCCCTGATCATTATTAGTAAAAAATACGAGCACTCATAAAATCAACTAAGGCCAATTTTGAGAGAAAAATTGCCATGGATTCAAAGGACAATCATAAGGCCTTTTTCAGCTATGTTAGGAACCTGGGTGGAAACTCACAGATATGCTCAGAATTAGTCCAAAATGATACAAAAATCACTGAACCCACAGACATTGCCAACATACTGGCAGACAGGTTCAGTGCAAACTTCACCCCTCTCCCCTAAAGGAGAGATAACTATCCCAGCCGAGTGTAGCCTCCCGGACATCTCAAATGCGCAGGTGAAAGCTGCTCTCTCTAAAGCTAAAAACACAGCATCAATGGGACCAGATGGTGTCCCCGGCTGTGTGCTACACGAGCTAAATGAGGAATTAAACCCGCACATAAGGCAGCTGTTTAATCTCAGCCTTACCACAGGATACGTGCCCAAGGAGTGGCGTGACGGCAACTGTGGTCCCACTCCACAAAGGTGGCGCCTCACGGACCCTGGTAATTACCGCCCCATAAGCTTAACAAGTCTAGTCTGCAAAGCTATGGAGAGGATCATAATGGAGCTCATAAACAAAGATATAGGGACTTGCAGACATTGGACCCGACCCAGTTTGGCTTTGTCAAGGGAAGATCATGCCTTTTGAACTTGGTCGACTTCTTGAAATAGTCACCAAGGCCATTGATGAGGGAAAGGCAGTCCATACAGCCTACCTTGACCTTGCAAAGGCTTTCGACACAATACCCCACTCGGGTATTGTAGAAAAACTTACCAGCTTAAATGTAAACCCATATGTCACAAGATGGGTTGCAAACTGGCTTAAGGACAGAACCCACAGGGTTAGAGTTGCTGGCGCTGTGTCAGACTCCAAGCCGGTCACAAGTGGTGTCCCACAGGGCTCGGTCCTTGGCCCCTATTGTTTGGCATCTACTTCTCAGAAGTACAGGCCAACATGGGAGGACTTTGGCTGACAAAGTTTGCAGATGACTGCAAACTGGGCGCCATAGTGGAAAGTGCATCGGACACTGATATCCTTCAGAAGGGACTCACGGAAACAGATAGCTGGTGCCAGAGCCATGGCCTGAAGTTAAACGCCAAAAATGTATAGTCATACCCTTCGGGAAAAACAAGGTAACCCCAAGCTACCATATAGGTGGCAATCCACTAAGCACAGAAGAGGTTATCAGGGACCTGGGGACCCAGGTTGACAGTGGCCTTTCTTTTGACACTCACATTGCTAAAGTGGTTAGAAAGACCTTCTACATTGCCCACCTGATCATGAAGGGATTCACATCCAGATCTAGTGAGGTCATTGTTCCCCTGTACTCTTCACTTATC